>NW_016825936.1:999595-1005352 GCF_001698545.2 Rhinopithecus bieti
AAACTTTATAAAAAAAAAAAAAAAAAAAAAAAATATATATATATATATATATATGTATGTTATAGTTTGCCTGAATTCACTCTGTTTCTTTAGAGAAAGCAATATATTTACCATAGTGATGCAATCAGGTATGGAATGTGCTTCTGACTATAATTTTACCAAATATGTAAACATACTTTGTTATCTATGTGGCTAGCAGTGTTGCCAGATTTAGCAAGTAAAATTATAAGACACCCAGTTAATTTTGGATTTTAGAAAAATAACAAATCAATGTTTAGCATAGCATATTTCTATTATTACACGTAACATACTTATGCAAAAAAAAGCTATTTGTTGTTTGTTTCAATCTATATGTAGCTATGCATACATATTTAACCTCACAAATTTAGAAATAAAAGTTTAATGTGCCTCCATCTAATTGGTCCCCACCAATCTTCCAGAAGATTTTTAAGAGATGTAGAATACTGAGAAAATAAGGTGAGTAGCATTCAAGAATTAAGGTAAGGATCTTCATGAAAACATGCTGGATCTTAAGAGAAACTCTCTGACCTCTTCAGGGCAAAGATCTTGATAGCACCAGGCAAAAGCCAGAAATAACTTCTCCCCCTTCAGAAAACTCATCAACTATGATAGCAAGTAGCACAAAAATAAAACAAAACAGAAAATCGTGCTTTTCAGGGGTCTCCTCTGTCTCTGTGTGGTGGAATCCTCAGAGAACTGACAGAAATTCTACCATAAAGTCACCATAACATTCATTTAAACACTGACAAAGACTGAATTAACCAGGAAGATTCTGTTTAAGCAGCAATAACCATTTCCAATCATAAGACTAAGAGCTAAGCTTTTGACAGAGGCTAGGGGAAGTTACATTCTGTGGACTTAAATGATTTCATCCTAATTTTAGTTTCTAGCTGCTGGTTACGGAATCTTTACAAGATTTAGGCACCTCAGCTCATTACAGTGCTGTACATCCACTATTTCTCTATGTACTGTAAATGTTACATTAATCAGAGGTGGAAAAGAAAGAAACCATGTCAGTTCTGAGAAAGAGCAAGGTAGTATAAGTCAGTGTTAAACTTAACAACTTAATTTATTGGTGACTATTTTGAAAGCACTTACTTAACTCTGTTTGCTCTTTAAATTTTAACTTGCAGATGTGTTGTCACTTATATATCTTTCTTTTTTTTCTCTACAAATGTAGTGTGGGTTCCCCCTGCCTTATCTGTTTGATGTTCATATTTGGCTAGTTGTATTAATGAATAGGACTCTGAGTGCAACAGTTGCCAACTTTATCTTATTCCTTCTTTTCTCTTATAAAAGATATGAAAACAGAAAAGTACTTCAAAATTGTTTTGCTTTTCTATGTCTGGGAAATATATTTTTTCCTTCTGCTATTAATCCTATTATTTTTCAAGCATTGTAAGACCTCTTTATATCAATTTTTCTGAATGTAGAAATTCCTTGTTCTTTATTATGATTTATAGAGTTCTTTGAATATGAATTTGGCAGTCACCAAAGACCAGATATAAGCAAATAGTAACCTCATGCTATTTCTCATTATTATTTCCTATACTAAATAATAGCTTATTAGTAGTAGTAAGGATCAATATGTATAACAATTTATGTTAATATTTTATTCTTATATTTTGATCATGGAACTATTTGTCCAAATAAAAAGTTACAATGAAACCTAAGGAAATAATAGCTGTAGAAATGAGTCTCTTCTGATATATTTGTCACTTACTCCTATCTAACCTGAGTTGGGATTGCTGGGAAGGTTTTAGGAACCCCCTGGAACTCCTCAAATCACACTTTGAAGAGCAATGCCCTTTACAAATGTGACAGGACACAGAACACTATTAAAGCCAAAAATAATTGAAGAAAGCAAAAGAAATAGGGGATTGTTAATAAGCTTTCTCTATTTTCTAAGTCTTCTCTCCTATTTAACATTTAAACTGATATTAAATTGCTACAGACCCAGTGGAATGTTCCTATTTTCATCTACCTCACTCTAGGTCTATCTCTCTCTCTTCAGTTGATGATACCATTTTATTTCAATCTTTTGCATGTCTGCATCTCATTAGACTGTGCACTGGGAGGTAATGCCTTTCTCAACTGCATATTGACGAGACCCGCAAGACCACTTGGCACACAGTAAGATCTTGATAAGTATTTTTGAATTAATATATGACTAGATAAATGAAAAAAAAAAGGAAGCCCACCCAGAGAGCGCAGATATTTATTGTGGAGCATCTTATCTGTCCCTAAATGCCCTAACACAGCTTCAGCTGCTGATTGGCATAGAAGACCCTAAAACTGTTGAGTGGGATACCCAAAATTTCCAGTACCCACTCCTCTACCTTTAATTGAGTTGGGAATGTATCCCTGATTTACAAATTCTGCAAATGCACTGGGCTTCTCTGGAGCCTTCCCTCTCCAACTGAAACCACACATTGAGAGTCAGAGGAAAGGACATGGTGGCTGTCCAGACTCTAGCTCTGATAGCTGTTTTAGCCAAATAGAAAGTGAAAGCATTTTCTTTTACGAAGAAGTTCTGAGTTGTTCTCTAAACTACATTGTTTTATCTGTTGCCGTCAATTTCTCAATTTCTTGTGGTAGTGTCTTCCTCACTCCTATCAAAAGAAACAAACAATGTTAGGGGTAACTCTGCTTCTCTTCTCGGATTTTTTTTAAGTTAATTACCTCCATGAGTCATCTAAACTGATGTCTATGCATCATTTTCTGCAAATTTGTTCTCAATAAGTATTGCCTTTTTGATCAATTATACTTTGAATGATACAAACTTTAAATTTGATTATATATTATGTTTGTTCATAACTATAGATTTCTTTTATTTAAAACTATCTGATTTAATTTTATTTTATTTAAAACTATCTGATTTACTTTTATTTTATTTAAAACTATCTGATTTAATTTTCAGTAACACAGGAGGATGTCCTTGATAATGAGTTCATTCTACTGACACCTTCATGCAATTAACACGCATGGAATTAACATGCATTCTACTGACACCTTCATGCAATTAACATGCATGAAAACTTTAAATGTTACCTTCAGAATATTTTCCTCACCCATATGTCACTCCTTCGTCCCAGCACTTTCATCTGATTTGGCCCCTCAGGTATGTTCACACACAGCACCCACTGCTTCTCTACTAAACTGTAAACCCCTGGAAATCAGGGTGAATCTGACATTTTATCCTCAGTATTTAGCATAGAGCCTAACACATAGCAGGTACCAAAAATATTTTTAAAATGAAAGAAGGTATATGTATTGAACACCAATTATACAGCTTTAATATGATAACTCAAAGATAAAGGTTGGTCTTTGTCCTAAGGGAATTCACATAATGAGAAGACAGGCATATAAATATATCAACATGATTTTAAAGACACAAAACAAACTTAATGGATTCATGAGTATCCAAACCTTGGAGTAGTGAAAGTGTATTAGGGAGCAAGGGGTAGGGTACATTGCAGGCACTTGGGACAACACTATATTTTGTCAAATCTAAGACACCTATTATAAGCGACACAATTAAAATAAAAGTGCGATTTTTAAAAAATGTTTGTTAAAAAAGAGACTGTACACATGATTTTTAAAATAATTTTGACTGAATTTGGCCTAATATGCTATCTCCAAATTAAATTGTGTGATTTAGACTTATTTTGAGTTGAAGTCAGTTGCAAGTTTGTGTTCATGATGAAAGATCCAAAAATATTTAAGAGTTACCTAATTGTAGATTTAACTTGTATTTTTAAGTGATATTAACCATATTTTACCATTTGTTGTTGTTGTTGATACAAGTTCTCATTCTGTCGCCTAGACTGGAGTGCAGTGGAGTGATCACGGCTCACTCCAGCCTCAGTCTCCAGGGTTCATGTGATCCTACCACCTGAAACCTCTGGAGGAGCTGGGAAGCTGGGACCATATGCATTGTGCCACCATGCCCAGCTAATTTTTTATTTTTCTTGTGGTTTCTGAGCTAGGGTCTTGCTTTGTTGTTCAGGTTGGTTTCAAACTCCTGAGCACAAGCAATTCTCCCAACTTGGTCTCCCAAAATGCTGAGATTACAAGTGTGAGCCACCATGCCCAGCTGTGTACTTTAGCAATTCTAAAACATTGTTTTCATGTTCTAAGAGACACACTTATTGCTCTAATTGGAATGTGTCACTTGACCAATGATGTGTCATAATTTAATTGGCAACATTTTTCTTTTCAGACGTGTGTAAATTGTTACTTCTTATAACCAACACTATTTTAGATTCAGAAAACATAGTAAGTTATTTTGTAATTATTAGTTGAGGCAACACAGTGAAAAACAAACTAAAACATATTAAAATATAAAAACTAAAATATTTGGCCAAGTGTGGTGGCTCACGCCTATAATCTCAGCACTTTGGGAGGTCGAAGCAGATGGATCATGAGGTCAGGAGTTCGAGAGCAGTCTGGCTAACATAGTGAAACCCCGTCTCTACCAAAAAAATACAAAAATTAGCAAAGCATGGTGGCGCACACCTGTAGTTCCAGCTACTTGGGAGGCTGAGGCAGAAGAATCGCTTGAACCTGGGAGTCTGAGGCTGTGGTGAGCCAAGATCATGCCACTGCATTCCAGCCTGAGCACGAGTGAGACTCCATATCAAAAACAAAAACAATCAAACAAACAAAAAAAACCCCAAAACTGGAAAATATTTAAAAGTGCTTTATTTTAAAAGTTTCCAAATGGGACAGAAAATTATTTAAAGTGTCCTTTAAAGTTATTGCTAAAATCAGCTAAACCTACAAAGAGAATTGAACTTACAAATTAAACTCAAAAACTTAATGATAAACTAAGAATTTGAATTGGTAACTTAAAGAAATCCAACATTAATTTTGGAAATAAAAGAGAATATCTAAAAAGTATTTTGTGTCTATGAAAGTCACCCTTCTAGTCAGCTGAAATTGCTCAATTGGGAGAGCATTAGACTAAAATGTCACCCTTAAGTTCAACAAAAAGATAAAATACAATTCATAAGGCAAAAGTAGTGAGAATAAAGGCAAAGAGTTACAAAATAGCCTGACATCTTCAAAAAACTGGGGTGTAGAATGCAGGTGGGGAGAAATAGTAAATCAGTTAGAAAAGGTGGTAGAAGGTAGACAAGAAAGAAATCTTATGTTAAGTGCTTTCGAAATTCCTCACAATCAATGGGACATCTGATTCAATGTTGGTAGAAATATTGAGTGAGCATCCTTCTGCTGTTCTTTAAGGGGGAAACATGCTGTCTTTCACTGGTAAGTGAAACTTTTCATCAATGCCCTTTTTCAGGTTGTTAAGTTTCTATTTCTACTTTATTGAGATTTTATCATCAATGAATGTAGAATATAGTAGAATTTTTTGAATGTATTGAGAACATCAATAATTTTTTCCTTTTTCATCTGTTGATATAGTCAATTACATTGATTGATTTTTCTTTTTTTTTTCATTTTTTTATTATACTTTAAGTTCTAGGGTACATGTGCATAACGTGCAGGTTTGTTACATATGTATATTTGTGCCATGTTGGTGTGCTGCACCCATCAACTCGTCAGCACCCATCAATTCATCATTTATATCATGTATAACTCCCCAGTGCAATCCCTCCCCCCTCCCCCCTCCCCATGATAGGCCCCAGTGTGTGATGTTCCCCTTCCCGAGTCCAAGTGATCTCATTGTTCAGTTCCCACCTATGAGTGAGAACATGCGGTGTTTGGTTTTCT
>NW_016825936.1:1006700-1018531 GCF_001698545.2 Rhinopithecus bieti
GCTTTGTTTACCTACTTAAGCCTCAGCAATGGCGGGCGCCCCTCCCCCAGCCTCGTTGCTGCCTTGCGGTTAGATTGGGCAGACTGCTGTGTTAACAATGAGGGAGGCTCCGTGGGCGTGGGACCCTCCCGGCCAGGTGAGGGATATATTCTTCTGGTGTGCCCATTGCTTAAAGCGCGGTATTGGGGTGGGAGTTACCTGATTTTCTAGGTGTTGGGTGTCTCAGTTCCCCTGGCTAGGAAAAGGGATTCCCTTCCCCTTGCACTTCCCAGGTGAGGTGATGCCTCGCCCTGCTTCAGCTCTCGCTGGTCAGGCTGCAGCAGCTGACCAGCACCGATTGTCCAGCACTCCCTAGTGAGATGTCCCCAGTATCTCAGTTGAAAATGCAGAAATCACCGGTCTTCTGTGTCGCTCGCGCTGGGAGTTGGAGACTGGAGCTGTTCCTATTCGGCCATCTTGCTCCGCCCCCTGATTTTTCAAATGTGGAACCACTCCTGTATTCTGAGGATAAAACCCACATGTCTCTGGTGTATAATTCCTTTTATGTTTTGCTGAATTCAGTTTACTAATATTTTGCTAATAATTTATCTGCCTATGTTCATGAGAGAAATATTGCTTTCAGTTTTCTTATAATGTCTTGGTACAGCTTTTGTATTAGCGCAATGCTGGCCTCATGAAATAAGTTGGGAAGTATACATATATCTTCTATTTTCTGGAAGAATTCGAATAAAATCAGTATTGTTTCTTCTTTAAATGATGGAAAGAATTCATTGAGGGAATTTTCTGGGGTGGAATTCTCTTTCTGATATTTTACCCATAAATTTAGTTTATTCAACAGACAAAATACTATTCTGCTCCTCTATTTTTTCTTCTTGAGTAAACATCAGTAGTTTGTGTTTTTAAGAAATTTATTCATTTCAATATTTCCAAATGTATTGGCATAAAGCTGGTGATAGTGTTTCCACATCCTATTGTAGAACTTACTATGATGTCCTTTTTCTCTCTTCTGACATTGGTCATTTTTAATTTCTTTTCTTTTTTTTCTTCTGTTTTCTTTCAAAGAGCCATCTTGGATTTTAGTAGTTTGTCTATATTGATTTTTCTGTTTTAATTATTTTCCATGATTTTTTTCTTCTGATTGCTTTGTGTTTAATTTGCCCTTATTCTGATTTCCTAGGGTGGAAGCTTAGTTCATTGACTTGAGACATTTACTGTTTTTTTCAACTGTAAGTATTTAATGCTAAGAATTTACCTCTAAATACTGCTTTACCTGTACCTCACAAATATTGATATGGTATGATTTACTTCCATTTAATTCAAAATAATTTCTAATTACTTGGTGCTATGGTCACTGGAGGTTGGTAGGAATTTTTGTTCTCTCCTCCAGCCTCAGTACTAGAAAGATTCCATGTCTCTGGGCCTTAAAAGTAGGGTTTTCTCAGCATTTCTGCTGCCACTTTATTAGATATTGAATTGTGTCCCGTTCAAAATTGGTACTGGTAACCCCCAGCATCACAGAATGAAACCTTAGTTGGAAATAAGGTCATTGCAGATGTAATTAGTTTAGAAGAGACTATGGGGGAGGGGGAAGGCTAATTCAATGTAACTGATGTTCTTATCGTCCTATCAGAAGTGTTTGTTTTTTGCCTAAGTCCCTGTGGCTTGAGTGTTTCCTGTACTCTCCCACAAATCAACAGTTTGAGGTGGGTGCCTCATATGACAGAGGAGTCTTGGGCAGTGGGCGAGGCTTTGTGCCCCACCCCAGCAGCAGCTGATTTCACCAGCTCACGTGCATCACTGAAGGGGACTCTCTTCAGTCTCCTGCCCTGCCTGCAATCCCTTCATCTTTCATAGGAGCTGTATTTTTTAGGTGGAGCTTGTGAAAAAGAGCTTGTCAGTGCCTATAAACTTCTTCATGTCAGAGTTTCCAGTCTTTCTTAACTGATATGATAGCCCACATTCAGCCTTTAAGAATTATTTTAACATTTGAGCAGGTTTCTTTCTTATCTGAGTCTATGGCACCAAATTCTTCCTCCCATGTTCCATCAAAGGTAAGGAGTTTGTTTTTCTGTCTTCACTCCTCAGAGGAGGTGACCCTTTGGAATTCCGCTCATTTTGCTCTTTCAAATCTCAGGTCCCAGTGGACTCAAGAAAAGCAATAATTTTGTGCATGGTCTGGCTTCTATCTAACTGTTGAGGTGGAAACAATGGTAATATGGGTGTGTGTATTTCTACATTCTAGGTAGAATTTGAACAAAAAGCATTCTTTGCTATTATACTTGGGTTGTTCTTCACTGTTACCTGGGAATCTGTTATGAAAATTATGCTAAACTAATAATTCTGATGGGATGATCTTCACTCTTGTAGACTGTAGCGTCACGTAGAAGGAAGGCTAATATGGATATGAGGTTCAAGATCAAGGTAAATTCTTCATCTTACTGGTGCTTACAAGAGGATGATATGTTTCTTTCTCTTTTAAACTAAAAAGAAAGTCTACCAACATATGAAGTCGCAAAATATGACATGCCTGTTGTTAATTTTGATTGAAATGCAGAAGACTGTCACTGCTGGGATATTCCCATTTAACTACTTAAAATAAAGCTCCTCCCAAAATTTGGAGCCAGAAGGGTGTTGTTACATTTGCGTTTCAGATAAAGTCAGTGAAGTGGGGTGGTGAGTTGGACTGGTCCCAGCTTAGGGACTTGAATAAAGCTCTATAATAATTTGATTAAATGTACATAGATATTCAAAGTTGCCACTACACCTGAGAGTAGTATCAAGGGTTTTTACATCAACATGGTAACGATTTTCCCACAATTAAGGCATTGTAAAGTACAATGTAGGTTTGTTTAGAAACATTTTCAAGTTTCCACAACATATATGCAATGATCATATACCATGAAGCACCATTAAACATTAACATTTTTGGAAAACTTACTGTAAGAGAGGTGCTAAATTAATGTACTATTCATGTTTCACAAAGATTAATAATTATTATATTATTAATGGTCATATTAAACTAATATAACTAATAACATAAGCTAATCATATAGCTAATAAAAATATTAACTATAAAAGTAATAACTAATAATTTTGTGCTGGGTATCATGTTAATTGCTTCATGGTTTGTCCAATTCTTATTAATAATGATAATAACAATATTGATGATAGCTACTGTTTAATTAGTGCTTATTACATCCCACTATCTTGCTAAGCCCTCTATCTACTTTACATCATTTAATCCTCCCAACAGCTCTATCACATATGTACTATCATTCTTGATATTTTATGAGTGAGAAAACTGTTCTACAGAAACACAATTTACTTTCAGATGTAAAGCTATTTTCCAGTGAGACCATGCTCTGATGCTGTTTGTATTGAGCCTACACTGGATGGGGTGGAAAGAAAATAAACTGTCCTATGAAGTGACCTTCCTTCCAATAGTGTCTCTGATACTTATAAATTGCATTGCATGGACTAATTATGTAACTTTCTTGAGCCTTGATTTTCTAATTTGTAACATGTATGTGCATAATACCATCTATATTTTGAAATATTACAGATAATGCATGGGCCGGGTGCGGTGGCTCATGCCTATAATCTCAGCACTTCGGGAGGCCAAGGTGGGTGGATCACTTGAGGTCAGTAGTTCGAGACCAGCCTGGACAACATGGTGAAGCCCCACCTCTACTAAATATACAAAGCTGGGTATGGTGGCTAGCACCTGTAATCCCAGTTACTTGGGAGGCTAAGAGAGGGAGAATTGCTTGAACCCGGGAGGTGGAGGTTGCAGGGAGCTGAGATGGCTCCATTGCACTCCAGTCTGGGCAAAAGAGTGAGACTCTGTCTCAAAAATAAATAAATAAATAAATAAAATAAATAAGGTAATGCATGTAGAGAAACTATATACATGTATTTCACACTTTTCCAGTCTCTGGACCTAAGACAGCTTTCTGGCTCACAACCCATTGACAGAAGGAGAGGTCAGTATCTATGAGAAAAAATCCTGCAATATAATGACAAGTATAGAGTAATGATTTCCCATAATAATGTTTCTGACCCAAGGACAACTATGAATACCTTTATTGGTATACTTGGGTAAAGGGAACACCCAGTCACTCTATTACTGTTGCATATGGGTCTTAGTTGACTTTGATACTTGGGGACCCAAGGCGTCATCATGGCACCCCTGTTAGAGTGGAGTTAGATGTATGTTAATCAAGTGAAGTATGAAGTTCTGCTCCAAGATTGGCTCACAGTAGGTTTATTGAGAGGGCAGAGATTAGCCTGATAAATATTGAGAGGAAAGAAAGAGAGGACCATTTCCAGAAGATTTGAAGAGGAAGAAGATCATGCTTGGCTCCAGAAGCAACATACAGTTCTGATTGAAAAGACAGTTGACATAAAGGGGAAGAGTGGCCAGGAATGTGGATGGAGAGTTAAACATGGGACTCCCATCATGAAGGCCTTGTGTTCTGATTTGATTTTGCAGGCAATGGAATCATAAAATAATTTGAAACAAGAGAGGGATGCAAACATATTTTAGACCTAAAAGATCACTCTGGTAGTGTTATGAGAGATGGATCCTGAGAACCAAGGCTGGTGACAAGGAAAGCATTTAGATGACTAATACATGAATACCGGTGATAAAGAGAGGACCTGAAGTAAGGGACATAGATGTAAGTGAAGAGATTCAGGAGATGGTAAGAAGGTAGATGCAATGGTGTTTAGTGACTGATTGAACATTCAGAAGAGGAGAAGTCAGGGATGATTCCTAGGACTCTGTCTGGAAAAACTGGATAAAAAGAAATGCCATGAACTAAAAATTGAAACAGAGAGAAGAAAGCCTGGCACAGAATAAAGGAGTTCAGGTGTGGACATGTTGAAGATGAGAGGCTACAAAGACATTCAGATGATGCTGTTCAGTAGGGAGCTTTTGAATTCGGTGCAGAAATCAAACTGTATGAGCAGATTTAGGAGTCTCCAGGAAGCAGATACAGTAAAGGTATAACAGCAGATGAGCTCACCTGGGTAATGTACATAGCATAAGAGAAAGAGGGTGAGAATGGACATTTGAACTATGCAGCTTTTTTTGTTTTGTTTTGTTTTTTTGTTTTTTTTTTGTTTTGTTTTGTTTTTTAGTTTTATTTCATAATCATAAANGGGTGGAGGGGTGCTCTCCTGAGCTACAGAAGGAATGGTCTGGTGGTTAAGATAAAACACAAGTCAAACTTATTCGAGTTGTCCACAGTCAGCAATGGTGATCTTCTTGCTGGTCTTGCCATTCCTGGACCCAAAGCGCTCCATGGCCTCCACAATATTCATGCCTTCTTTCACTTTGCCAAAGACCACATGCTTGCCATCCAACCACTCAGTCTTGGCAGTGCAGATGAAAAACTGGGAACCATTTGTGTTGGGTCCAGCATTTGCCATGGACAAGATGCCAGGACCTGTATGCTTTAGGATGAAGTTCTCATCTTCAAATTTCTCCCCATAGATGGACTTGCCACCAGTGCCATTATGGCGTGTGAAGTCACCACCCTGACACATAAACCCTGGAATAATTCTGTGAAAGCAGGAACCCTTATAACCAAATCCTTTCTCTCCAGTGCTCAGAGCACGAAAATTTTCTGCTGTCTTTGGAACCTTGTCTGCAAACAGCTCGAAGGAGACGCGGCCCAAGGGCTCGCCGTCGACGGCAATGTCGAAGAACACGGTAGGGTTGACCATGGCTAGTACTACAAGAATTTCCTCGGCGGCAGCGTCTGCAAAGCCTTGCAGCTTTTAACAGGAGAGGAGAAGGTGTGGTCAGAACTCCACCTACAGCACCAGGAAAGATCATTGTCAAGGAAGACCGATGAAAAAGGCCGTGACTTGTCCACAACATTTGGTATGGTGGAGAAGTGAGCTGAAACAAAAGTGGAGGTAGGTGCAGAGAGAGGCCTTGGGGAGAGTAGAGGTCTCATCTGAAACTTTCTTGGATGCCTCCCTTACTTTTGTTTAATAAAAACTAAACACAGTAGTCCTATTTCTGGACATTCCAGTTTGCCAATTGCCATTCTGCCTTGGGGCCTCTGTATCTTGAGTTTCCCTCTACCTAGAAGGCTCTCACCCAGCTCTCTTTTTGCCTACCTCTGTATCATCTCTTGGTTCTTGTATCAATTCTCAGTACCCTCAGATCTTGTGTGAGCTTTTACCCTGGGATGGGTCTCTGCCATATGCCCTCAAGACACATTGCATTTATTTATATGGTAATTTTTGCAAGCTATTAAATAATAATTGTGAAATTTTACTTTACATGTACGTTTTTCTCCCTATTCAACTGTGGGTTGAAAGGAATAGTGCTCTTGTGCTCAATGTTGTGTTTCCAACACCTGGCAGAGTGCCTGCACCATAATAAGCATTGAGTAAATATAATTGAGCTGATTTATTTTATTCATTACTAAAATTCAGGTGTTGCTTACTTTGTGTCAAGGATTGTTTTAAGCCCTTTATTAATAACTCACTTAATTTTTGAGTGTAAAATACAGCAAACAAGGAGTCGATTGTAAAATTATGGACCAACTACCGAACACTTCTTTAGGACGATGCTTTTCAGGAGGATGAGGACAAGTGAGACTTTGGTGACAATACAGATCAGAGGAGAGTGACAATCCCGGGAGCCAGAATGCCTGGGATCCAATGCCACCTCTCCCCTCTTAATAACTATGTTGTTTGGGTAATCACTTCATCTTTCTGATCACTCAATTGTCTCCTTTTTTTAAATCTGTAATATAAGGATAGTAGAATCCTTATATTATATAGTAGAATCCTCATGGGTTGTTATGGGTACTCAATGATTTGACGTGGAGTAGTCCTAAGTGTTACTGTTATATTTTTGATAGTCTACCACTCCTTCTCCCTTCCCCCACCACTTCCTTTCTTGTCCACACCTGTCTGTCTTGGAAATAGGCCATTGACTCTTAGCCATCAGAAACAGCCTAAAAATTAATTTTACCTCTGGGCATATCTCCAGTTACATGTCTCATTTATCTTCTGGTGACCTGAGTGGATTTCAAACCCCCAGGTTTATATGAGTCCATTTGGTACTATTCTAATTGAAATTATACTGCTACTCCTTATAAGCAGAATGTAATTACTTCAGCTGGCATTTAGACATGACTCTAGGCTACCCCATTAAAAATTACATGACCCTTTCAATGACTGTAGTCACTTTTTTTTTTTTTTTTTAGCATCAGCAATGAAGAGCAGATGAGGGGAAGTCTCCTCAATGCATACAGAAAGATGGCACCATCTCTTTGGTCTCGATTATAGGGTGAAATCTACCATTTCTTTTCATTGATGTGCCACTGTAACATTGAAGCTAATGCTATATGATGATATGGGAAGTCCAGAAAAATGGCATTGCAATAAAATTTAATTGCTTAAATAATTTATAACAGAACTTCAAGAAAATATGGAAGATCATATAAGCTTTTGGATCTTTGTGAGTATAATACAAATGATAAAATTTGAGTGAAAGAGATTGCTATATCTAGCCAAATAAAAATTCAAAATGTACATTAAAATAAAAACAAAGAAGATGAATGACAAAATATATTTTAGTTGCATGGCAAAATGTTGTTCTAAATATTGGGTGAGTTCATAAAAATCAAGAAAAAGAATAACAATAAAAATCGTTACGTTACCTACAAAGACATGTAATTAACATAAAAAAAGAAGGCAGATGACAAACAAAGATGAACACATTCTAATGCCAAATCAAGTAAATTAATTAGGCCCCTCCTTTTTTGTATATTATATCTTAAAACTTTTAAAAATAATGATTTCTAGAAGCATCTTGAATGCTCAAAAATAAGAAAATGTTAAATTATATCCATCATCTTGAATGCTTAAATATAAGAAAATGTTAAATAAGAAAATGTTAAATTATGCACCAGTTTTGCTATTTTTAGTAGGCAAGTCTTATGAAATGCTTTGTAGCATAAAACATTTATATACTATGCAACATTAAAAAGCCATTACAAAGAATGAAATAGATATATACGCTGACATTGACATAGAAAGATAGGCAACATATACTATTAAGTGAAAAAATTCAAACAGGAGATGTCACGCTTATTTCTTATTAAAAAGAACACAGGCACACATATGTAATAGTGTATACTATTGTGAGTACATACATAAATATAGGCATAGATTTGCAAGGAAAATTACTAAAGAAATACTTAAAATTTCTGACAGTGATTCCAGACATGAAATTGGTGGAAGCCTCATTAAATTTATATCTTTTAAATCAAGTTAATCGTTATGTTCATTGAAATGATTTTTAGGAATTTTTTTTTTTTTTTTTTTTTTTTTTTTTTTTTTTTTTTTTGCAATGCAGATCAGCCATTCTCTTGTTCTCATGTTGCTCACTGAAAGCTTTCTGTTAAGTGATTTGGTAATATCTATCGGAGGCCTTAAAATGTGTTGATTGTTTCACGTAGCAAAACCTCTTCTGGACACTTACTTTGAGAAAATACCAGCCAGAAAAACAAATCTATAAGTAGGCTCATTTTAATGTTATTTATGATGGTGGAAACCTGGAAGCAATACAAATATCCAACCCTAAAGTATCCATTGCACCCAGTGTAACTGGGTCCATACTCTTGCGAGTTTTGGTAATCAGCGGTGCATGTTCCTCTAGCCACTTAGTTGCTGCTTGGAGCACTCTCCGCCTTTCATCTGTGTTAAAGAGGAACATGAGCAACTGGTGGCAATCAGCCCAAGTGGGGTTATGGGTCTGGGTAATAGTTTGGAGCAGATCAATTAGAGCTTGTGGCTTTTCAGTATAGGACGGCGTATTGTTTTTCCAGTTGAGAAGGTTGGCAGAGGTGAAGGGCTGGTACACAAAAACACGCCTCTCCACCATGTGACCATCCTTATCTATCCCAGTATACTGCTGCTCTCTCAGGGGCATGTGTATCCCAGTTTTGGGTCGTAAATGAGCTGCCGTGGGAGGGGTTTCTCCCGAGGCTTCACCTCCTCTCTTACCTACTCTGGGTGGCCTAGGGATATGTTTGTCTTGTGGAGGCGCAAGCACTATGGGCTCAAGAGTGGGGAGCCTCTCTCCCTGGTAAGGGGAGGGCACCACTGGGATCACTGGCGCCATCTCCTGCAATGGATCTTCTTTAAGTAATATTACTTAAAGATTTATGAAATGATATGATGAAATACTATGCATTCAGTAAAAACTGTGTTGTAAAAAAACACCCTGGGGCATTGATCAAGTTATAATGTTTACAAACTAGATATCATCTAGCCTACAGTGTAATTTCAATTATGTTAAAAATACCTTAAACAATAGAAAGTCTGGAAGGATGTGTATGAAATGTTACGGTGTTTATCTCTGGGTAACTATATTATGGCTTTTATTTTCTTATATGTGTTTTCAAAATACTCCCAGTATTCTCTAAAACATGCCATATTTTACCGTTAAAATAACCATATTTTATTACATAACAATATATACTTATTGTAGAAATATCTTTAAATACAGAAAATCAGCTAGAAGCAAATGCTATCTAATAGTTTTCCATATGTTATTATAGACATTTTTATTACTTTGTATTTGGTAGGATACGATTATGCTATATACTGTGTGTGTGTGGCCTCTTTTGTCTAATGTTTCATGAGCATATACCTATGTAAATATATATTCATTTATAATATAATATTCATTGAAGTTTTATTTCATTGTGCATATTATCTTAGTTTTTTTGTAGTCATGATATAATGTTAGGGTTCAGTTATTTGCAGTTATTTATTATTATAATAATGCTACCAGAAAACATCTGTAGCTAAACCTAATCACAAATCATTATTTCCCAAAGAGAAAATTCTCTTAGCAAAGTTGATATCTCAAAGAATGTGTACAACGTAGAGACCTTTGATTGACACTGGCAGATTGACTCTGGCAGTTTAAGGCAATTGACACATCCATGTGCCAGTTTTGCTTTTTTAGTAAGCAGGTTTTATTTGTGTAATCAAGTAACACATAATATTGTATTTTCCAATAGTTAACAAGTCGTCAATTCAGCTCCCAAGAGAATTATTGCTCTATAGTAATCCAAATTCTGTAAGGTTTATTGGTAAAATACACGGTGTACTCTAAACTTGGAGCTGGAGTTTCACAAATGACTAAGGTAACATCTCCTCTCCTCAAGATGGTTATGCTATAATGGGCATACAGATACACAATAATGTTCATTTTTGATGATATACAATGGCATAATGTAGTAAAGTTGACTTACATTTTTTTTAGAATCATAATGGTACCTATTAGGGCAAGTAAATTCCTGATTCCAACTTGCTTATTTGGTAAAAGAGTCAGGGAACAAACTAGTAAATATACTGACCTATAGATCCATTTATTAAAATAGTAATATGTTAAACACATTGACATACATATATACAATACATGCGTGTGTAGCTTTCATATAAAATCTAGGGATGCCACAACCATTGTTTTTTCTCATTTTTATTCTGTCAAATCTGTTGATTATGCCTGTCATTTTGTAAGCTATATTTGTTTAAAATCACTATCCACTTAACAAATAGTTACTGACTAACTTCTATTAACAAAGCACTGAGAATATAAAGGAAAATGAAATGTGGTACCTGTCCTCAAGGACCCTCATTATAGCCTAGTGAAGGAGACAATGGTCAAAAATGCATACGGATCTCAAGACAGTTCCTGCATTAATATAGAAACTGATCAGCACATGATAATTTAAAACATTGATTTAGTTATTATCTATGCAACATATATTTATTGAACTCTTATTAGGTACTGGGCTCTGTGCTTAATGCAGTAGTAAATAAGACTATAGACCTGCCATCCTGGAGAAAGCGATAAGGACATAGATTTAAACAGCTGCATGCATTCTCTTGAATAATGTGGGCTTGAAAGAATTCTCAGTGGGTTCAGGGAATACATTTTAAACTATTTACTTGTTTTTAAGTATGGGCACTCAATGTATGCTTTGTTATGTGAATATTTCAAATTGGAATATGGAAATGCATATAAATCAATGAGTTTTTAAATGCTATTTTAAGTAACATTGCAGAAATAGAGTTAGCAGGGTCATTTCTACTTTTGTTTAGTTTGGTGGCAAAGAGCAAATTGATATTCTTTTCTAACTGTAGGATTGCAAAGAAAACAAATGTATCAAAATTATATAATTGCTTTTAAGTTCTTTAAAATATACAACACAATTGGGCTACATATTAAAATTTCCAGCTTAGAGGAGAGACAGAGATAAATATATGAAAAGAATGTGCTCACAATGTGAGACATTGTTTCGGTAATAATTCAAGAGACATTATTCTTAGTGTGACTTTTTTTCCTTCCCCATAGAAGTTAAAGTGTCAAAAGGACAGCTTAGTAAGCATGTTTAAGGGTATTATGTTATAATACATATCTAGCGTAGACATTTTTTATTACTTATAATGTGCAAAAACTACAATTCTGTATTTTTTGAGTATTATATCACTCAGTCTTATGTATATAGTTCCATATAAAGCAGTTATTTTAAAACATAATGCTCAGAAAATCTTTACTTTCCCTGAAAAAATTTCTGCAATTTATTAAATTCTCATTGATCATAGTATTTTTTATCATATGGATTCTTTATAAATTGCCCCAATGCTTTGTGGAATTAGTGTGAATTTAGTAAGTAGATTTCACATGCCGCAATTAAAAAAATAACTTAAATTTATGAATGCATTTTTCATACTCCACTTACATAGGTTAATGGATGGGACAAGTTAGTAATGGGATTAGAAAA
>NW_016825936.1:1022108-1087282 GCF_001698545.2 Rhinopithecus bieti
TAGTGCACTGCATTTTAGTAATGGCATTACAATGTATTAACACAATTTAGTTTATTTTCATTTGAGGGGACTTAATGATGTTGGGAAGTACGTAGTGTTAAGAAATTATAAAAGATATGCTTTCTTCTTTAATGGAGTCATTAAAGACTATTTTGGTTTTGGTGCTTATTTTACAAAAAGTTCTAAAACCAGGAAACTTGAACACTATTTATAAACCATTATATCCTGTTCATAATAATTAGAACCACAGAAGAAGCAAGAGGAGGAGGAGGAGAAGGAAATGACATAGGTTGATGAACTTATTAAAATATTTAAACATCTTTTAGGAATATGATTTGAGTGGTATCACTTTTCCAATCTGCTTCAGCTTTTTATGTCCTTGGAGGTAAACCTGGAAAAAAAGAGATTTCATTAAAACAGCTTAGAATATGGTAGGTGACTCAGTTGGAAGAGGACACAGATCGTGGCTCCAGGGAGAGGGTATTGTCAATGACTAGGCAGGACCTGACTCAAGAAGGCCAAGGATTTTGTAACTGTTATATTTACAGGAAGAAAACCTAAGTCCTGACCAAAATCAACATTGAAGTATCCTTGAATGCTCTGGGGAAATGAGAGTAGAAAGCTGAGATGGGATGGACATTCCCTCCATATCAATGGCTCGCTCCTAGTTTTCCAGCTCCAAGACCATCCTCAGGTCCCATCCTGGAAAAGCTAGACACTAAATCTGAACTTAGGTGATAAATATGCCTCTTACAACTGTGATATCCAAAACAGAGTTCATGATTCTTTGCTCCAGACTCTGACCTAGTCCTTTCCATATATCCCATGTAGAAAAGCTGCACCTTGTTGCTCAAGCCAGGAACCCAGAAGTCTTTCTTCTTTCTCTTTCTTTTTACTTTTCTTTCTTTCTTTCAACCCAGAAGTCTTCCTTCCTTCCTTCCTTCCTTCCTTCCTTCCTTCCTTCCTTCCTTCCCTCCTGCTCTTTCTTTCCCTTTCTTTCTCTCTCTTTCTTTCTTTCTTTCTTTCTTTCTTTCTCTTTCTTTCTTTCTTTCTTTCTTTCTTTCTTTCTTTCTTTCTTTCTTTCTTTCTCTCGCTCTCTTTTTCTTTCTTTCTTTCTTCTTCCTTTCTCTTTCTTTTTCTTTCGTTGTCACTCATTCTGCATTTCTGACTGCTGAAGCTTCAAAATGTATTTTGTATCTTTCCAGTTCCCTCCAGCTCCTCTGCCACCACTCTAGTCCAAGCCAGTTTGGAAAAAGTGGCTGGAATATAATAGGTCCTTCATAAAATATTTGTTGAATGAATAAATGTTACTTCATTTAGACTTGCCCCTACCCCTCTTTTTTCTTGTCTATACTCCACACTTCTGAAAAGACAAATCAGATAAGGTTACTTCTCTGCTACAAGTATTTAATGGCTTTCACCTCTTGGAAATCTATTTTGCTCATTACTGTGACCTACAATCTCTGCATGCTCTACTTCTTGTTCACCTCTCCATTATCCTGTTCCATGCCTTAGAATTCTTGCTTTCTACTCTACAAATACACAGGTTTCTTTTCTTCCTTAAGCATATCTATCACTTATTGATTCAATGTTTTTGGAGGTTCAGCTTCCTCTACCTGAAATACCTATATTTTCTATTTTTGAATGGTTGGTTTAGTCTTGTTTTTGAAATCATAGTCCCAATGTCATTTCTGCAGAAAGACCTTCCTTAACCTCCTCAAAAGTATTTTTTCTCCAGTTACTTTACATTACATTACATTTCTGAACTTACAACTCTGGAGGTCACAAATCTGAACTATCTTGATTGGTTCTGGCTTGTACAAGAAGAAAATCAAGGCATTTGTTCTCCGAGCTCTTATTCAGAGACAAAGACTCTGGGGAGAATCCATTTTGCAACTCATTCAAATTGTTGGAAGAATCCATTTCTTTGCTTTTTTTTTTTTTTTTTTTTTTTTTTTTTATTGGTGTTCTCTTTTTTTTTTGAGATGGAGTCTCACTCTGTCATTGAGGCTGGAGTGCAATGGTGTGATCTCAGCTCACTGTAACCTCCTCCTAACAGGTTCAAGCAATTCTCCTGCCTCACTGCTTGAGTGGCTGGCATTACAGGCACCCACCACCACACCAAGCTAATTTTTGTATTTTTAGTAGAGACAGGGTTTCACCATGTTGGCCAGGCTGGTCTCAAACTCCTGAACTCAAGTGATCCACCCACCTCGACCTCCCAAAGTGCTGGGATTACAGGCGTGGGCCACCGCGCCCAGCAGACAGTTCTTCCTTTCCTTGTTATCTGTCAACCAAAGGATGCTCTCTGATTAATGATGTAAATCACAGGGTTTGATTGAATAACCAGCAGACAGGAATCTTTGGGGAACATATTTAAAATTCTACCTCTCACAGGGAAGGTGATAAAATTTCCTAGAAATATATGCATTTAAGCAACTGTTTTTCTTCAGAGTTTTATGATAGGAAAAATAAAGGAACTGTTGAACAAAGTAGGACCAATAGAAATGTAGAAATGCCATTTGGTTTGTTAAGAGACACACTAGAAGATAATACTGTCTTAAAGTTAGAGAAAGAGTGAGTGAATCTTGTCAAAATGCTACAGAGAAGAAACTATGGAATTTGAAAATTAAGATGTCAATCATGACTTTTGAAAAAGCATTTTCAAAAGGGTGATATGGCCTGATTTTAGTAATTAAAGATGATTTGCATGTTATGAAATTGAGCAGGAATGTTTAGAGTACTATTTTCAGTGGACTGATAAGAAAATAAAAAAAAATGGTGAAGTGGCAGTGCTCTTTGGTGGGAATAATTGTTGGAGCAATATATTTTTCTTCAAACCAGAAGCTTGCTCCTCTGAAGATGCAGCTCACAAAATAAAACTGGGCCTAGAGGACTTGCTATATTATTTCCTTTAGTGATTCAGAAATATCTAGAGCCACATTTAGAAATGTATTATGTAAACTATATCAATACAAACTTTGGAGGACAGCTTTTCTAAAACAAATGAGAGCTCTGTATTGATATGAAAAGATATTAAAAGAAGAATTCTTAGTGTACACTAAAAGCCACACACAATAGAAAAGGAAAGCAACAATGATCTTGGGATTAAAACCAAGATTTAATCCTTGATTTAAACTCTTACCAAAGTGAGATTTCAGGTCTTTATAAAGTTCTCATGATGTTATTTCCTACCAGCCATTTTCCCTTGAAGCTAAGTCCCACACAATTTTTCTACATTTTTATACTTTTTTTTCAAACGGGCAACTGATGGTCAGACTCCAGTGGTTCTTCTAAACTTTCTAGGAGGTAAACAAGATGAAAGGGGAAGCACACAAATTTGCTGGTATGCATTTGCAAGAAGTAAATGGGTGCCATCTGTTAGAAGATTTCATTTGCTGCCTAATTAATCCTTCCATGTTCCCTGGTACACCCATGCAAAGCTCATAGATACAATTGGAAAAGGGAACAGATGGTGTCTTTCAGTTATCTATTGACTACTGTGATCTTCTTGCTAATTAATCTAAATAAAGCACCCATTACTTAATCTTAAACAAAAATTCAACCAGATAAGGTTTTGAGGTATATCATTTAAAAATCGTTTTCTTTTGTTTGCATTTGCAAAAAGCATCCTGGTGTGGACCTCAAGTTGCAAGGATTCAAAGAAGTTGCAGAAGCATCCACATTAGTCAGAATGTTTTGACCTCAAATCCATCAGAAGTGGAGTCTTCAAACCTTTGTATCAGAACTCTGATCAGATGAAACTGCCAGAGATTTTTCTGAATTTTTAAAATTTCGATTGCTTTATTAAAATCCAGCATTTTTGGGTGTGTGAATTCTAACATGTATGTACTCCAAGTTGTGATATTTGAGGACGTTTATATTGTTAATTTGCTTTTACTAATTGTTAACAAAGGTTTGCGTCTTCCTCTTTTAAAATTTATCTGATATATATGGGCTTTTAAAAAATTTCTTAAATAATGACCTTTACATTTAAACTATATTTATGTTCCTCACTATCCTCCTTTTTAGGAATTTGGAAAACACGAACCCTGGAATTTGGAGGAGTCACTTCCACTGGAAAATACTTTTATATTATTTATAATAAGTAGAGAATGCTTAAAAATCATTAGTATCATTTCATATGGCTGGACAAATAAATAATAATTATGAATTATTACAGAAAACAAACTTAATTTAAATTTTTTTTCAATAGTTTTTGGGGAACAGGTGGTTTTTGGTTACATGGGGGATAATTTCTTTAGTGGTGATTTCTGAGATTTTGGTGCACCCATCACCCAAGCCATGCACACCATATCCAAAGTGTAGTCTTTCATCCCTGACCCTCCCTCCCACCTTTTCCCCATGAGTCCCTGAAGTCTATTGTATCATTCTTATGACTTTGTGTCCTCACAGCTTAGCTCCTACTTATAAGTGAGAACATAGGATGTTTGGTTTTCCACTCCTGAGTTACTTCACTCAAAATAATGGTCTCCAATTCATCCAGGTTGTTGAGAATGCCATTATTTCATTCCTTTTTATGGCTGAGTAGTATTCCATGGTGTATATACACCACATTTTCTTTAGCCACTCATTGGTTAACAGATATTTAGGTTGGTTCCATATCTTTGCTTGTGCGAATTATGCTGCTATAATCATGTGTGTGCATGTGTCTTTTTCATATAATGACTTATTTTCCTTTGGGTAGATACCCAGTAGTGGGATTGCTGGATCGAATGGTAGTTTTACTTTAGCTCTTTAAGGAATCTCTATACTGTTCAGAAAACAAACTCAATTTAGCTTCAATAGGGTATGATTTTTTTATCTTAAAGAAGTAATTACCCTAATGATAAGGTGATTCTATTTAAAAAATACATAAAAGCATTTTAATAGTAAACAATTTAAGTTCTTTCCAACAATGTAAGATGATTTTATATTCTCTGTCCCCTAGAACTTCTTCAGTAAGTCAGACGATTTAATTATCTATTTAGTGTAACATTCTTGGGAAATAGCAATTTGGTGAATAATTGATTTCTTAGGAGTTTCACTTTATCGTTCAGTTATAACACTCATCATGCTGTATTGCTATTCATCTTTTATTTTACATGACTAACTCTTCCATAAGTCTGAGAGGTTGGTTCCGGAAATCAGACACCAAATCTAATTTATCTTTTTATCCCAGCATATAGAGGTGTGCTTGGCACATTGTCGAGGATCTATGAATGTTGTCCAAATGAATGAATGATCAAATTTTACCTGAAAGAGTGATGATAGGCTATAAGACAACCTTAGAGTACATTTTATTCAGGAAAAGAAAAATGAAGCTGATTATTTGGTGAACATGAGGAAACTCAAAATATTTCTCTTTTTTGTTTTAAAAAAAAGATTCATTCATTTCCATGTCAAGATGTTTCACTTCTGTTGCTTCACTATGGTTTAAGCTTTAGAGATGTAATACACCCTAAAGCAGCTCTTTGTAAAGTTCTTAGCTTGGCATGCCTTTTGATTGCTTACTGCAGTAGACAGGAAGCATAGTATTAGCTTCCTCTGTCTTGAGCCATTCTGAGGGTGGCCTGGGACTGCCATCACCCTTACCTGCCACTTGCATCCGAACTTGAACAAATGTCAAGTCCCTGCCTCCAACCTAACATATTTTTTTTCTTCTCCTCTCTGACCACAAATTAATACATGTCTGAGATCCAGATCTTGTTCTTACCAGATTCTCCACCTACCAGGTTTCTATATATGGAAATAACTTAAACAACAACAGAGTAAGAAGGTACCTTAGCTAGAGCTGTTGCCTAGTTTAATTATTCTGTCAAATTCACCTGCAGCGCCTCTGATGAATAATATCACAGGCTCTTCTTAGTCTGTACATTAGGAGGGACTTTGTCATCTTAAAAAATTCATTCTAGTGCAATTCAGCACTTCATGACATTCTTTCTAATACTAAGGCAAAATATATTACTTTCTAACATGTTTGTGAGATATTCTCTAGAAGAGCATATTATAAATCTAAAGACAGGCCATCCACATCTGAATGGGACTTTCTGATAATTCAAGTTACCTGACATTTAGAATTCTTCAGGAGTATCCTTCATGCAGAGAGGAAATAAGAAGCACTTAATGAATAATAAGAATTGGCAGGAGAAAGAATTCCAAAAAATCATTGTCTTAAATCACATTGAAGTTGAGGAGCATCAGTTAGACTAGTATTGCATTTAAGACCCATAAATATATAGGACATTATGACTTCTTTGTATGCAAACAAAATTGCAATGCAAACCTTGCCTAACAATGTGATAATGATAAAAACTAAGTATTAGAATACAACTGGGAAGGAAAAAGTATATAGAATTTTAAAAAATCAAAGTAAATTTAAAAATTGCATGGGAGGAAAAAGCCACATGCTAAGACAATATTTGAATGGATAAGCGAATGCATAAAGAAATTAATCTATGTAGGAATTAATGGTTAGGTGAAATAGTGGACAAAGGAACAGATGTGGAGACGGGAATTTCAGGCAATGCCAAAATTCAAAGGCAGGTGAACTACGTATAAAATGTGTAATTATAATGCAGTAGATTAATACTTTTGAATATAATTTTGATGAATTATATTTAATTACCATTTGAAACTTTAATTCAGGTGCTGTCATAATCTATTTCTTTATCTATCTATTGAGACATTTTTGTGACGACTTAATCCTGCAATCAGCTAAAGTAAATCACTCTTCTATTGCTTGAGCTGTCCTTAGTTTAAGCTACTTTTGGCTAGTAACTTACTGACATGGAGATTTAGTAGAAAGAGGTTCCTTAGATTAATTAAAACTCAACATTAAGAATAACCATCACGTTTATTGATCCTGTGCTATGTGTCAGGCATCGTGTTAAACAGTTTGCATTGTGTTATCTTACCTAATCCTCACAACGACTGTATCAAAAAGGAATTGTGCAATTTCCTAAATATTAAAATCTGAGCTATAGGGAGGTTGAGTAAATTGTCCAAGTTCATAGTTCGAAAGCAGTATAGCTGAGGTGCAAACTTCAGTACCCTGATTCTGGAGCAATAATTTAGAAGTTCAATATCATGGTAGTTTCACATCTTTGCTAGGAAATCCGGGCATATAGACAAATGCCTTTGAGATATCTATATTTCTACTTTCTAGTCCACTTTTCTCATAACATTTGAAGGCACGTGCAGCAAAGCTAAGAGAATGTAGACAACCAACCACAAGGCAGGGGTGGAGGGGAGAAAGGGACAAAAGGAGGTAAATACTCAAACATTTAATGATAAATGCAGATATTTCAGATTATCGTATGCAGGTTTCAGGGCTGCTGGTTGCCTCCTATCTGAGGCAGTATAAGACGCTGTGAAGCCCAGGGCTCAGAGAGATGGGTGAGCAGTCTACCTGCCCTTGCTAGGCAGAGACCTTCTGCCTTCATTTGTCATGCTTCAGCAGTGACTGGCTCTGTGTCCTGTAATTTTCCCTGCCCATGCTACTGCGGCTTCCGACTGAGTGCTTTCAGGTTGGATGGTCACGAATCAAGGGTCGAGGAAATCTATCACTGAATGGGTTTGCTCTGCTTTATTCTAAAGAATCTTCTTTTTTAGAGAAGAAACTAGTCCCTGCGAAGTGATTTTCACTTCGCTTAAAACAAAACAAGCAACAAAAAAATCCCAAGCCTTCTAATTTAATTGAATAAAATAAAATTCTCAATCAAGAACAAATCTGGCACAGTGCCTGGTAGGTGGAAAGCCTCAATAAATATAACTTTTATTGGATTGTAAAGGAGAGATATCTCAGTTCTGTCCTGAGATTGTAGAGTGATAGCTGAAAGAATTTTTATACTTATCCTGCGTTCCTCAATTTAAGATATTATCAGTCAGAAGAAACAATTGATGCATTAACATATTTTGGGAGGAAAAAACTTATGATAACTACATGTAGATAATTCAGTTTAAACAATGTTAAAATATGAAAATACATGCATCTTAGCATTGAGCAAAGAGGGGAACACATTTCTGAGCATTTGGTTACATTCCCCAACTTTGGTGAAGGCATCGTGGTTGGAGCAGTGAAGAATAAAAAAATAAATAAGACATGCTTCCACTCCTTAATATTATAAATCCTTGAACACATGAAAATGCATCTATGCACCATAGTGACTTTTCCACCTGGTTCTTTAAAAACATTGATTTGTAAGGAAACGAAGAATTTTGTCCATCTGAAGCCCAATTAAAATGATGGATCTCTAGTTTCAGCTGCGGAGGAGGTACAAAAGAGATTTATAAACATACTGTTATTCCCAAATTGTAAAATCCATCTCCCATTTAGGTACACAGCTTATTAAACTTTTGTATGATTAAGCCAAGAAAGAATTAAAAACAGCAGTTTTCTTTTGTTTCTGTAGCAAATCCCTAATAACATTTTTATAGGCTGTCTGAGGCAATGGATTAAATCTTAGTTTATTTCAACATTCTAGTTTCCCTGTTTGTCCATTTATATATTCTAGTAAATATCTATCTTCATCACTACTGAAGATAAATTACTTGTATTCCTATCTTGTTCTTCATAAGAAATCCCAGATATTGCTACAAATAAAAGAGAAAAAGGAGAGGAGTTAAGTATGATGATGGTGTTTTAGATACTGTACAGTATATTTCTAGACCATTAACAAGCAAATAGAATATAAACAAATCAATAGCAGAACCTATAAAAGCACAAAAAGGCAGGACATTAGAGTTTAAAGAATGTTCTTGTCATTGTATTACTGGAATCTGCTACAAATACATGCCCAGGGGAGTACTCAATTTATTTTTATTCCTGTTGTTATGAGTTGACTATTCTGGGTGCAGTATTCAGAAGAGCCTGAGAGAGGGAGCCATTTGGAGTCTCCCATCATTTGGTGAGGATTATTATAAGGTGAGATGTGCAATCACAGCAGGTTCCATACAAGATGTCACGATATTCTTGGAAATCCAAGAATATTCAGAAATGTTTGACTGTCTATGCATAAAGTTTTCTTCGTCTGAAAACTTCTAAGCATTTCTCAAGGATTTGTACTGCACATTCAACCCTTGATGCAATGGAAGTACAATCTGTGGTTAAATAACATTACGTAATGAGTTCACATTAAAACAAGATGAGTTTTGGAGAAGACTTACCTGACCAACTAATATAACAAGCAAGGATAGAACATAGGCTATCATTCTTATACTTGCAGCCAATTAATGATGTCCATTATCTTCCACCTATTTTTTCTTCTCTTATTTTGATGGGCAATGCACTGATTGTGAGTCTTGCTTAGTAAGAAAGCCCTTACGTTTCTTTTTAAGTGGCTCCTGTTAGATCTGTCTGTCAGGATAACGGCAGTCTTTCTTAGGCTTTGTCAAAGTGCTTATTATAACAGGAGTTCACGCTGAGTTATATTCATACTCTTCCTTCTCTATTTCATAGTAGTAACACTATCTGTCTTTGATCTTCAGGGTACCTTGATCTGTATAGGCTGCCATAACAGAACACCAAGGCCTGGGTGGTTTAAACAACAGAAATATTTTTTCTGGCGGCTCTAAGTCCAAGATCAGCGCTCCCTCTGTTGGCTTCTGGCTTCTCTCTTCCTGGCTTTCAGACAGCCACCTTCTCCCTGTGTTCTCCAGTGGCTTTTTCTCTATGCCCAGGGTGAAAGACAGAGTTCTCTGGTGTCTTTTCTTTTTTGTAAGGACACAAGTCTCATCAGATTAGGACCCCATCTTTCGAACCTCAATCAACCTCAGTAATTTTCCTAAAGGCCCTATCTCCAAACACAGTTGCATTGGGAGTTAGGGCTTCAGCATATGAATTTGACAGGGAGACACAATTCAGTCCATAACACGAGATCTATTGCCTCAGACAATTTGTGAAATACTGTTTTTTTTAAGCCTAGTTTTGAGGATTGAGGACACTTGTGTCAACGTGTCTTAACTGTTTTACCAGGAAATTCTTGCCAAGAAAGATAAAGCTGTATACTAACAAATAAAAACAAAGCTCTATACTAACAAATAACCTCACTGCTTCAGGAAATTCTTGCAAACCAAATTACCTGAGCAAATAACTTAGTCATCTGGTCAAACAGCTTCCTTATCAGAAAACAGTTTTCTTATCAAAAATTGTCTCCAATTCCTCACCTCATTGTACCTCCGAATTTTAAACTATTAGGTCATGAATTTTGCCAAATTTCAACCACTTTCCCTCCTTGAAAGATCTGCCTTAAACCACTTTGGCCCAAACCAAAAATCCTATATAGATATTCTTCCTTCTGTGTCTCTATAGAGAATTTTTCAAGGTAACTTTATTCTTTGTTGCTGTGAGTTTAAAACTTTGCTTTCCTTGAGTCACAGGTTTCTTTGGTAGTCTTCTGTGGGGAGTTGAGAGTCAACATTTCATATGGTCAGAATAACCAGTTTCCAACTTAGTGGAATCTTTATCATACCACACAGGTAAAAGCATTCTTCTGGTATGTACTAGCAATTTCTAAATGAGATCACAGTATGACAGTGGAAAGTGAAACTTTAGAAAGCAGTTTTTAGGTGTAACCAGGAGAAGTTCCTTTCTTACTTTCATCCTTTGGTTCTTTCACCCTCACCTGTATATTATGATTGTGAGAAAAATGACTGCCCCAGTTCCATTAACCTTCAGTCTGTGACTATTTTCATTTATAAATTGAGAAGAGCAAACATCTAATTGCCTTATTTTGAGTCCATGTCAGTCAGCTATGACTCTAGTTGCAGGGTCATCTAGCAGAGACCTCTGAAGTACTGCCCAGTAGAATGAGGCTGTTTCTTTAAAATTGTGGCAGAAAATGTGAGGAACCATGACAGTTGATGTTCACTGTTGGTTTCATAGAGTTAAAGAATTGCTGTCTGAGCATATATCTTTACTATACTTTGTAAAGGCCATAAAACGCTTCTCACTGACTAAAACTCGATTTAATGTCTGTAGTGTGGATTCCCAAACTGTGTATCAAGGCATGCTGGTATGCCAGTGAACTCATAGGGTTGTTGCTGGCATAGTTTAAATATTTGAGGAAAATAGTGACACTTGACATTTGTCAGACACTATGTAAAACACTGGCTCAAGGTAGTCCATAGTTTCCACATTAGCATACATTAAATTCTTTCAATGACATCATTTCTTTTGAAGCTGTGTTTTTGGTGATTGCAGTGACTAAAAAACAAGTACCATGTGAAAATTAACATGTAACAGGAAGAATGATGGCATCCAAACTGATTCCAAGTTTGAAGGTGTCCCCAGGTACTTGTGTTGTGTCCCCAGGTACACATATACCATTAGGCAGTAATTGTGAATAAGAAAGAAACAGATTTTTTAAACTACTTTATCAAACTGCTACTAAGCTCTTAGGATATTCAATTCTTACTAGGTTGTTTGTATCTACTTAATAAGTGAAACCCTTAGATGTTTCCTTTTGTCATGAAAAATTTTCTGGGACACTAAACTGAAGAAATATGGTAACCTCTGTCTTGTAGTGTATCTCTTCCTATTCCATTTTTTAAAAGTCAGAGGTATTCTGCATTAATAATTTTTTGAAATTTTAAAGTATAAAAAGAGTCCCCTGGGGATATTGTTAGAATATAGATTTCTGGATTCAATTCCCATAGATACAGATACATATTTCTGGGATGGGACCCAGGAATTTGTATGTTAACAAAAAAAGCTATTTGATTGTCAGTCTGCTCAGGCTGCCGTAACAAAATACTCAAAACTGGGTGGCTTAAACAACAGACACTTATTTCTCACAATTTTGGAGGCTGGAAAGTTCAAGATGATGTGCACATCTATTCTGTTTCCCTGTGAGGGATTTCTTCGTGGTCTGCAGATGACTGCCTTTTTGCTGTGTCCTCACATGGCTTTTTCTCTATGTGCAAGTGGAAAGAAAACTATCTCTGGCTCACGTAAGGACACCAGACCTATTGGATTAGGGCCCTGCCCTCAAGACTTCACTCAAACCTAATTGTCTCCTACAGGCTTCACTTCAAATATAGTCACATTGGGGGTTAGGGCTTCAATGTATGAATTTGGGGAAGACACAATTCATTTCATAGCACTCCACCCCTGGCCCCCCAAAATTCATGTTCTTCTTATATAAAAATAGATTTATTCTATCCCAATAACACAAAAAGTTTAAAGCACTTTGTTATAGCAGCCAGAGCAAACGAATACAAATTTTGATACAGAGAAACAGGATACTGTTAAATATGTAAAAATGTGGAGACAGCGCTGAACCTGGGCAATGGGTAGCATCCTGAAGAGTGTTAAAGCATGTGCTAGAAATACGAATGGAAGTGGTGATTCTGGTGAGGGCACAGGAAGAAAAGAAGGGAGCTGAAGAAAACGTTTGCTGGGTTCTGGACCTGACACTCATCATCTCTCCTTCCTTGCTCATTTCTCTTTTTTGAAGTTGGCATCTGTCTTCTATGCCTGTTCCAGTCTTGTATTTTGGAAGCAAAAATCTCCTCGGTTTTACAGTTTTCTAGCTAGAGAGGAATTTTACTCAGGATGAATCACAACTTAAGTTTTACCCACGAGTAATCTTTAACTAAATATGTGGGCACCCTGTGGCTCAGTTAAGATGATACACAAAAGTTAACCATCCCACGGATGCAGGTGGTCCATGTGCCATACTCTAAGGGATGGGTTTTTGTTTTAGAATTTCAAAACTTTTTTAAAGCAGCTCTGTATTTTAAATGTACTTTCTCCTACCCTATTTTTTTTTTTTTCCTATTTCCCATTTAATGCAGGCAGCACCTAACCCTGTTGATTCCAACACGTTGCATAAAAGTTTTCCAATGTGTCATGCTTTCAAGCCATGGTAATGAAAAAAATCACTTGTATTGTTTCTGTTGCCCAATATATAAACCCAGATCCCTACTATTGACCCATAACCCCTGCCTGAGACAACATGGCTAGCAGATTACCAGAGGGTTATCACAGTGTGCTCAGCATGTTAGTCACTTTCTGTATATATCAGTCAGGGTTCTCTAGAAGGTCAGAACTAATAGGATAAATGGATGTATAACAGGGAGCTTATTAAGGAGGATTGACTCACAGGATCACAAGGTGAGGTCTCACAATAGACCGTCTGCAAGCTGAGGAGCAAGGAAACCAGTCTGAGTTCCAAAGCTGAAGAACTTGGAGTGTGATGTATGAGGCCAGGAAGCATCCAGCACAGGAGAAAGATGGAGGTCAGAAGCCTAAACCAGTCGAGTCTTTCCATGTTCTTCTGCCCACTTTTATTCTTTATTCTGGCTGTGCTGGCAGCTCATTAGATGGTGCCCACCCAGATTGTGGGTGGGTCTGCCTTTCCCAGTCCACTGCCTCAAATGTTAATCTCCTTTGGCAGTACTCTCACAGACACACTCAGGATCAATACTTTGCATCCTTCAATACAATCAAGATGACACTCAATATTAATCATCACACTTTAACACACAATATGGTCTTCCTCTCCTCTCCCCTTAAGGTAAACGACTTGACAAAATTAGAAAGGCATGCAGAGTGACGAGAGGAGTGTGATGATCAAGCTGCCTGTTCTTCAGATGTGCTGAGGTGGTGGCTCTGGATTCTTTAGAGCCGTCTTTTTAAAAAATTTGACAGCCTTCTGGCTATATGGCACAATATTTATCTTGCAATATTACTCCTGTTTGTGTCAAAACAGATAAACAATGAGAGAAAATCCAGCACAGAAGAAAATGACAGGAACAGATCCTGCTCAGAGTCAATACAGGACACTGCATTCCTGATGACATTTCTCACCCAGGTGTGTGTGGTCTCATGCTTTTGGTGCTGCTGCTTGATTCTTTTGCACACTCTCCAGTTGCAATCAAGTTCACTGTTTTCTTTATTATCATTTTTATATGCAAAGCTAGTGTTGGGAAATTTTTATAATAATATACTTTAGTCATTTAGCTATCCTTGTATTATTTTGAGTCCCCTTTTTTTTGTGTCAGGCACTGTGTTCAAGGGTGACAAACAAAAGTGAGTCAAATAGAAAATGTATTTTTTCCCATATGAAATTAATTGGGCATATACTATGTACCAGGCACTCTGTTCAGTGCTTTAAATATATTTTCTCAAAGTCATAAAGTTTTCAACAAGCTAAAATGCAGGTTCTAATATTGCCTCTATTTTTCAGTTGAGAAGACTGAGACTTCGCATGATTGAAGGACTTGATCACAGTCACATACAAAGCCAGGTGGGAGATCTAGATCGAAATCAAAGTAATTTAAAAATATACAAGTTATTAATAAGCAGATTCTGAAGAATCAGTTATTAACAAAAGCTGAATTGCTCCTTTTTAATGAATTTATTTATTCTTTAAAAGACAAATTGTAAGCCAAAGAAATGGACTGCAAGTTGTTAATCATAGACATCAGTATCCTAAAAAATTGGATTTGGGGCAGAATGTGATGGGGAGTGAGGGATGATAAGTACATACCTGCACTTCCAAAAAGATGATACATATGCCCAATGTGCTTGTATTTCAGTCCTACAAAGCTCTCACAGGAGGTACCACCCATAGTGCCTGCCACGTTCCACTATTTCTACAGGGGTGATGGCAAGTCACGTAGCTACAAGTAGCTTTAAGTACTTTCAAGTACATGTTAATGTGGGTAGAGCAATATGGAGGCAATTTTGGTGGTCCAGAAAAGATGGTCATATCTTAGAGCATGTGGTGGGAGCTGGAAAGAAAAGAAGTAAATGGAATTAAGAAATATTTAGGAGGCAAAATCAACAGAACTCAAAGATAGATTGGATATGAGGTTGAAGGAGAGAAAGGCATCAATAATGACTCCTGTTCATGCCATTCCCCAACTAAGGAAAACATGTGGGGCAACAGGTTTGGTGGGGATGAAAACTGTGTTGGGGACAGTATCAAGTAAGCATCTGGGACTATGAGGTAGATCTCAGAGGAAAGTTCTGGAAGGGAGACAAGCACATGTGAGACTTCTACAAGTAGGTGATAAATAAAACCCTGTGATGTACTTCGCTCTGTGTTGGGTTCAAGGAACACAGACATCAGAGAGTCAGGGAATATTTCTGTATCTGCTTTACTCTGCTCTGACAGGTTGTCAAACTTAAAGAAATGTAAAAGCATTCTCTTAAAATGCTTTGTAAATTATATGGTACTACACAAATGTTGATTTTAATTATTAATAATAGATAAATGACAATAAGGAAATTTTACATTACCTGATTATGTGACAGAGTTTAATGGAAGGAATTTGGAAAGATTATGTGGGTGACATAGGAGAAATTTTTTCCCAGATGACCATTGCGCACATGGGCTAGGCCTGGTCCCAGGAGGGGGAAGTGTTCCTGGGTCATTCTAGAAAGTAAGATATGGACCTTGGGCTGCAATGCTCTCCATCACAACTATGATTTATAAAGAAGAAGAATTATTTTATCAACAAGAGATTAATGATACTCACAGATTCTGGAGAAAGAAAATTCTTGTCCAATCCACCAAATTTCGAATTGTGTTCTGTGAACACTAGTGTCTTGTGTAAAGTTGACTACTTGTGTTATGGAGAAAAAATGTTAACAAAATTTTTCTTTTTCCAAGTATGCAAATGTATGTTAGGACAATGACATGTATTCTTCTAATGATTCTTACTAATATCCCGTGTAGTAATTGGCCTTTTAGAAATGATACATATCAAAGAGAATTGCAGGACATTACATAAAATACATTTTCTAAGAAGGATCTTTTGATGGTTAATTTCATACATGAACTTGATTTGGCTAAGGGACACCCTGATAGCTGGTAAAACTATTTCTGAGAGTCTGTAAGGATGTTTCCAGAAGAGATTAACATTTGAATCAGTGGACTGAGTAAATAAGATCTGTACTTACCAATGTGGCTGTGTACCATGCAATCCCTTGAGGACCCAAAGAGAATAAACCTGTGGATTAAGGTACATTTGCTCTCTCTGCTTGAGCTGGGACACCCATCTCCTCATGCCCTCAGACAATGGTGCTTCCAATTCTTGGACTTCGGGACTCAGACTAAGTCTGTCTGTCTGTCTCCCTCTCTCTCTCTCTCTCATTCTTTGCGCTTGACAAAATAAATGCTCTTTCCATAAGATTTACTTTTTATTATGATTTGAAGAGCAAACTATTGTGAAGCTCTATTGGCAGTGTAGGTGCTTAAAATCTACACTATCTAATTTTATTTCTCTATTTCCATTATTTTAATCAATGTAAAAATTTAAGTTGTTACCTATGAAGCAGAATGGAAACTTGAATATGGAACTGGGAAATTTCCATGAAGCTGAAATATGCTGAAACACATGTCTTGCAACAAAGCACTTTCATTTGAAAGTTGCCCCTGAATGTCTTTAGGCAGGATATTCACTTTCCAGAATAATGCAGTTCTCATGATTCTCACTGCCTTACACTCAGACCACTTACAGGACTCTTCTGGCCTTCAAAGGCATTTTCAGTTCCTGAGATTGGGAGAAAAAGAGGAAAATAAATCAGAGCATCTTGGTAATTGGCATATTTATCACCTCAAACATGCATCATTTCTTTGAATTAGGAACATTCAATTCCAGTCTTTTTTTTTTTTTTTCAGATGGAGTCTTGCTCTGTCGCCCAGGCTGGAGTGCAGTGGCATGATCTCGGCTCACTGCAGGCTCTGCCTCCCAGGTTCCAGCGATTCTCCTGCCTCAGCCTCCTGGGTAGCTGGGATTACAGGTGCCTGCCACCAGGTCCAGCTAATTTTTGTTATTTTTAGTAGAGATGGGGTTTCACCATGTTGGTCAGGCTGGTCTCAAACTCCTGACCTCAGGTTATCCGCCTGCCTAGGCCTCCCAAAGTGCTGGGATTACAGGCGTGAGCCACTGCACCCGGCCCCAGTTCCACTCTTATAGTTATTTTGATATATATAACACATTAATGTTATCCATAGTAACCCCACTGTGCCATGGAACACTAGAACTTATTCCTTCTATATATAACTGTCCTTTTGTAGTCATTAACCAACTTCTGTTTATCCTTCCCCTCACTGCTATCCTTCCCAGTCTTTGGTAACCACCGTTTTACACCCATGAACATGTATCAAAATGTCACATATACTGCAGAAATATGGACAATCATTATATATCAAAAAAAAGAAATCAAAGCATCTTTATTATCTAATCACTGCTGTATTTTGGTGCGTGTTTTATGTCCTCATATACATAGTGCATGTTTTATGTCCTCATATTAAGTGGGGCCAATAATATTAGTCTTATTTTCATGATGCCTTACTAAGAATCTTAAAAAATAATCAACTTTAATTCTTTCAAAAATGCTTTATGAACTTAAAAATCTTACAAACAAATATGTCAAGACTGGTTTGTTCCTTTGTGCAAACAAAATAATTACAGGAGAAAAGCGGGTGAAATTGTTCCCATGCTAAGATTTGCCTCATATGCTCTGCTAGTAATTCCTTTTTCTCAAGAGACTAAAGCTGTCATGAGTTTCACAGAGAGTGTAGTTTACTGTTTTATTCATTTGCTTGTTTAGGAAATATTTGTTTATTACTGATTACATATCAATTATTTTGTTAGTCACTTGTTATAATCTAGGTATAGGCCCTTCTCTCAGAAGCTTATAAACTAGTGCAGAAGAAATGCTCTACGTTAGGCAGGGCAGAGTGAGATGCTCTCCTGAGGGAGGGGGAAGAAGTATTTAGTATGAGAAGGAATGAACCATCTGAAACTATGGGAGTGGCACGTTCCAGATAGCAAAGGAGAATATTAAATGTAAACATCCTTGGGGAGATTAGGTGTGGGTAGTTCCGGGAATTCAGAAGGCAATTCCCAGAATGAAGAAACAAAAGTGACATCCCATCACAAGGAGCCTGTGGCAGAAGATAAAGTACAGCGGTAGGCAAGGGCCAGGTGATGCAGGGCTCTGCAGACAATTTGGATTTCGCTTCAGTTTCCTGTAGTTATATAATAGATTAACGGCAATTGAGCAGCTTAATACAATACGTGTTCATTATCTAACACCTACGCATTATCTAACATTTTCAGTGAGTCAGATACTTAGACACAGAGCAAGTCAGCTTGATCCTCTGCTCTGGGTCTTACAAAGCCAAAGCCAGTGAGTTGACTTGCTGGGTTTTTATGGTAGACACTGAGGAATAATCTCAATCTAAACTCATTCGGGTTGTTGTAGGAATTCGGTTTCATTCAGTGGTAGGGTCGAACTCCCCTTTTCTTGCTGGCTAATAGCTAGGTGAAACCCTTCATACTTGGAGGCCTCTCCCTGGTCTTTGCACTTGTGTTTATATATCTCAGAAACAGCCACGACCCATACATCCCACTCACAGTTGTAATGTCTCTGGGTTCTCCTGCTGTGTCTCTTTCTGCTTCTGGCTGAAAAAAAATATCTCTGCTTTTAAGGGCTCCTGTGATTAGATTGGTTCCACTCAGACAACCCAGAATAATCTCTCTATTTTAAACTTTATGATGATAATCAAATCGGCAAAATCTCTGACGTAGATTCACAGGTTCCAGGGATTAAGGTATGGACACATTTGGGAACCATTATTTTGCCTGCTTCAGATTTTATTCAAAGAGAAAAAGAGCATTGGATATACTTACATGTGGGAGTGACAGAATGTCATACATGTTTTAAATTCATGTAGAAGGCAATTCTTTCTTTACTGTGAATGAAACAGAATTTGATGCATGACTGGTTTAGGATTATATCGATCATACTGTGACTCTGGGAGTAAGAATTCAGTAAAAGAGCCTACAGTGGAGGGGGTGGGAGGTCATACTATCTTTCTGGTCATTGTGGATCCGCCCAGACTAGGAATTGATGGACACAGACATCACCGGGTCCTCTTCTCTAGAGAAGGGCTAATGAACCCAACAGTAGAGAGTGAAGAATCCATATCGTCATGTAACCAGGACTGTCAATTGGTGATCTTCCTAATACTCCTTAAAGGAATTAGAAAATTGGTGTACCTTCTCTCATATTTATGAATTGACCTCTATAATTTTTCATTATGATATTAAATATGTAAATACTACATGGTTTCTATCATCACTAACATTTTAAAATAAAGTTGCTACATTACTTCTTAAAATATGTCAAATGGAACCTGACCATAATTACCATATACCCACAATAATCTATTTAAAACATAAATGAACAAGCTCTATTTTTAAAATTTGTTCATTTTACCTCTTAATGATTTTTCCTTAAATTCTTATTTCCATTACCATCTCCTTTGGACTCTTTTCCAAATTATTTACTTTTATGGAAAAGTTTTCTTAAGCCAATAATCATGTATAGCACACATTTTAGAAGATACTTTTAAAAATCTTTTGACCACAAGGCACTACATGTTAAAAAAAAGTATTCTGTCCTAGGGGTCATTGCAATTATTATTAATAAACATTTGATCCAAACACCATAGATTAAATAGTAAAAAGCTATTGGTCAAGTATCATTTAATAAACAAATGAGAACTTTAAAGAATTTATTTTCTGTATTCATTGATGCATATGATTGACTGTTAGGATTCCACATCATTTTTGGAAATCTATTTTATATCTTTATAGATGAAATCACTAGTGATCTTGTCCCCATAAGTAAGTAGAGGGAGGAAAAAAAGGTTTTTCTACAGTAATTTCATTCAAATCTTTGAACTTCTTTCACATCATAAATCCATAGCCAAGTAGTACTCTACTATATAACTATTTCTGGTGATTTGTCAGTTAATGACTCAATTAGGTTCTCTGTTACTGAAAGAAAAGTTATAAGCTTTTTGATTTACAAAAGGATTTGTTACTCTATACCAAAAATACTTTCGTAAGATTTATCAAATGACTATTAATCATATCTGTAGTCTTTCACAAGAGGTTCCTTGTTTCATCAAACATACCCATAATGAATTGGGAAAATGGAATTTTATTGTTCATATTTTTGCTAACATCTTTGCAAAAAATTTTTTTCTATGTGATAAAATGTATTGATTTTGCCATGTGCTTTTGGTGATGGACATAGAGATTCACAATTTCTTTAAGGAAGGACTTGCTGCCCAGCTGTAGGAAGTGTGGTCAGCACAGCCTCTCCAGCTCCCAGTCCCATCAGGATCTGCCTTAGCTGCAGCAAGCCACCGCCTGAAGGACATATCCTTCCCAGGGCAGCCCACATCTGGTCCCGAGCCAGGGAAGGGAGTTAAGATCTCTCAACTTTGGCGGACACCTCTTGCTCCATAATGGCCTAGGCAATGTTGGACTTTCATCACAGTTCAACTTCTTCCGGGTCTAGTTCTGTTTCCACCACCTCTTTTCCACTTTTATTGACTAAAAGTAAAACATTTTGCATCCTAGATTTTACCAGCTTCTGGAGAAATCCAACTGTGGAAACTTTGAAAATAACTTTTTCAAAACCTTGGGCTATAAATTTAGCTCTTTCTATTTATGAAAAATATCTAAGCTATGTAAACACATAGCTTATAGCTAAGTTAGTAAGAAAATTATTTACTTTCTGTCTGAAAAATCTTCCTTCATTTTATATTACAAGTAAGCACATTAAAATGTTTTTGGAGAAAGATTATGTTTAAAAGTACAGAAATAAATTATATAACAAGTCTTATGTAATTGAGTTTTTTAAATGGTTTAGATAAAATTCTAAAAGTTTAATAAAATTTAAGTCTTTTTGTGTTATAAATCAAAATAAACTAATATGTTATTTATTATTACTTAGATGATAAAAATACAATATAATGCATAAATGAGATTATTTAGGAAGCAACAAGTATTAAAAAAGGTATATTTTTGTTTTCTCTCCTTGCTCATGTATTGAACTTTTGTGTTTAGCTCCTGGGAATGATTGAATATAGACAAAATATAGAAACAGGAATATATATGTCTTAAGAACACTGTGATCAATATTTTACTGTGCATTTAATGAAAGTTATACGATACTAGAAATTAATCATTCTGAAAGTTTGCATACAATTCTACTTTCTGTTACTAGATGGTAAATGTTAAACATTGTGTAAGGACACAAAATAAAAATCAACTGTATTTGGAGCAAATATTTTATGATACATTTTGCTAAAATAGTTTTTACCTTTAGTACTGCATAGCAAGTATGGATGAAATAATGTTTTACCTATTGATTTTATATATAGAATATTTGTAACTATTTTGCAGTCCTAGAAAATATTCTGATTGTATTTAAAGATTCAGCTTTATTGCTTCCACTGCTCTGGCTGTTTGAAGGAACTTGTCTTTGCGGCTAGTGACGAGTTCTAATGATGAGGCTTGAAGTAGTTGTAAAGAACTCCTTATGTTTAAGTCAGATCTAAGCTTCGTGGACCCTAAAGTTTTTACAAACTTTGGTGGGTGCTGTTTGAAAGACAAATGGTGCAACTTTTGTTTATTTTTGTTTATAAAATAAAATTAGGTGTGAACATGAGTATTTAGAATGAGAAAAAAATTATAACAAATTACAAATTTTAACAAGCTGAGAAAATCACAAATATCACAAAATCACTTGTGTCATGAAACTTTTCTTAATTAACTGACTGCATGTTTTACCTCTATAATGATTTTTTTCTAAAATGTTTTCTGATGGCTTTGCTATATAATAAAAATTTTGTCATGTAATTTTCTCTATAGAGGAAATAGATAAATCAGTCATTACTGTGGTTAGTCAACTTTTTTTTCAAGGAGTTGGGCAGTGTAAGACATATACATTGACTTATAGACACACTTGCTCATGGCAGTACTATTTCATGGTTGAGCTTAATAAGTATGAGCTTTGTGATCAATTTCATTTCCCAGATTGCCATCAAAAAAGAAAACAAGTTTTGATTATTTTTATATTGAATTTTCTTAAGAGAATTTATATGTTGACCATATGTGAATATTAGAATGAGAATTGAGTGCTTGATTTATCACTTCTCAAGTCTGATGATTGGAAGAATTTTCAGTAGACTAACTCTGGCGCTGTATAGTTCAAACTTCATTCCTCCTTCACTACCCACATATTTCCAAGTTCTTTAGGGCAAGTTTAACATCATGACCTGACATTGCAGACAGGATGATAGGTGAGTCAGCACAGAGCATGGGAAAAGATTTCCTAGAAGCAATCCCTCCACCAGACAGCTGATTAAAAATTTAACAATATGCTAATGTGACTACAAACCTCATGAATACATTCTCAATGCCAAACTGAATGTAACCTCAGCTCAACTTTTTCTTGGGTGCATCCTGGAAATGCTCACAGCCAATGAATGCCAATATACATATGAAGATGCATGACTGAAGGAGTTAGTATGAAAATGAAGAATGGTATTAATTAGATTACAGTTCAACTAGCTCCTTCTACAATTTTTACAAATGCATATGACTATGTGAACACACTGCTAGTGCTGCTTCCAGGGTCTTGGCAGGATCCCATTCCTATGGAGGGTCCTTGAAGCTTAAGCCTTAGTAGCTTCAAGGTAAATCTACATTAATATTAAGCACATAAAATTATTTTAGAGTTCAATATTTCTTAATGATGGTTTGTGCTTCATTCTCAAGGGGCTTTCCCTAAAGAGAAATGCATTCATACATGATAGTGCATTTGGTAGTGGTGGTGGTGGTGAGGAGTAGCTAGAGAGAAGATTTAGATCTGGGAAATAAACATCATCATTACTCTCACAATCTCACTTTACCAAACATTCATCTCAATTCATGATATTCCATGTTTCAATGTCTGTTTGAAAACTTTTGCCTCTAAGAGTAATACCACAAGGCAGGAAAATACTGGAAGCTATTTTGTGAACTATTGATTAGTCATTAGGCATTCACCTTGTTTCCTCCCTTCGGGGAAAGGTGAAACTTTCATCCCTTTATCCTCCTTCTCCCCGTCTTCCTCTCACCTGACAAAGAAAACCAGACCTCTACAGTAGTTAAAGCAGTCAAAGTAAAATTGTATTCAGGACCATTGCAATAAGAGAAATGAGATCTCAGTATAGAACTGGGCTCAACTCTGAATATGGCATGCGGAAGTGGGAATTTATTGCCAAAGAGAAGCATGAGGGCCAGTGGATGAAAAATTACTAAAAATAAACATCTGGGGTAGAGGGGATTCTGTCTAAAGTGACCTAGCAGGATATTTGATGAAGAGAGGCTAGAATGATTCATCATCACCTGGGGGATGGTGGAGGATAAGGAACCTGATTAAATATCTAAAGGTGATCAGATATGGAGGATAAGGGGTTCTTGTTAAACTGACAGCAGGATTCCAAGGAAGTACACAGGTGGAAGTAAAAAAAGTTTTCAGAGCCTGACTAAAGTTCATCAAAACAAAGAATATTTGTCACTCCCTCCCTCTCTCCCACCTCTTCTCTGCTTCCCTCTCTCCCCTCTCCTCCTTCCTCTCCTTCCTTTCCATTCTACCTGGCCAAAGGCTAGTGTGAACTCTAAAGCTTTCTCAAGATGGCCTTTTGGAAAATTCCCGATAATCCAGAAGTCAATTTTCTGAAAACATACAGGGTGTTTGTACAATTTGGAGGGTCCTTATGTATCCCATTTCAAAATGGGGCATAGTCAGAAATTGATCAACTCTTTCTATAAAGGGTCAGATAGTGAATATTTTAGGCTTGTGGGCCACAGGTCTCTGTAGCAATTACTAAACTTGGTACTTGTAATATGAGAGCAGCCATAGACAATACATCAGTGAATGGATTCACTGTGTTTTATAAAACTTTCTTTATAAGGAAAAAAGTAGCGGTAGTTTGGATTTGGCCTGGAGCCCTAGTTTTTGACTGACCCCAGCCTTAGACTACTAACAGGTCTGATGACAAGTGGCATTACGAACCAGCATTTCCAGAGAAATCATTAGAACATCCTCAAAATTTAAAACTAGCACTAATTTCTGTTATATGTACAGCCTACAGACAATCCATCAGTGATTCCTAAAATAAACATTTCCAATAAAACAAGTCTGCAGTGTCCACTTGGAGACAGCAAGTCTGTGATATTAGTTAGAAAACATACTATATTTTTATTTTTTTCTAAGGGCTTCATGTCAGAACCTAAGTTTAAGAGGGTCCAATTAAAAAGAGAATGTGTTTAAACTGATTTTGGCAAAATCTGTAACTGTTGCACAAAGTTCCAAGTCAGACTGAAAGTACTACAAATCAATGATGTTCAATCAGCACCTTTTGGTGAGGTCAGACTTGGACCCTCTCCGCATCCACCTTGACTCACATGTGGTTTTATCTCTGCCACCTAAGACACCTACTTGATATCAAGTGACAGCAGAGGTCATTTATAAGAAAGTTCTGGAAAATTTCCCATCCACCAACCAGAGCTATGTTTATTGTAACAAAAACGCACCAACTAGGATAGGATCACAGCTCCATAAAAAGCCTGCTGTGTGTTGGAAGCTAAAATGGGGTCTTTGAAAGCACAAGAGAAGAGACATTCTGGTAAAAATAATTAATAGAATCATGACAAAGATGACTATAGCCCAAAAGGATCTTTCAATATTGACTGAAATTGTGCCTGATGTCCCAGCATGACTGTGCATGGGGAAAGCCATCTGTATTTCATGGATCAGGCTGGCAGGCCACTCAAATCAGGCTTTAATCCAACTTCAAACCAAGAGAGCTGGGAGGAAAACAGCTTCAGACACTTGAGGTGACGGCCAGAAATGCTCTAGATGCTTGGCATGAGAAGGATTATCAATTTAACCTGGACTTTTCTCTTAGCCACACATCTGACCCGGAATCATAATCTGTTGTTAAAATACTTCCATCATGTTTTGGGGTCTTTAATGTTCTAAATAAGTGATTTATTCTCTCTGAGATATATTTCCACAGTAGTGCTTTGGGAATATTTCATGATCTGAAAATAAGATATCCATTTATGTGACTTAATAAGAAAGAGAAGAAAAGGAGAGGATACGTACCATGTTTTCTGTTATGCAAGTTTTATTTGTACAAATATAAGCATTTAAATAAAACAAACAAAAGGGTTAATGAATCTTCTTAACCACATTAAAGAATATACAGAATTGTGCCTGATTTTAAAAATATAAACTCCTAATTCAATTGGAATCTTTGTTATCTCAATCCAAACTATTAATAATCACTGCTGAAACAAATCCCAAGGCTCTGTCCAGATCTGGGAACTAATTAACATTCAGTTAGCACTTGCCATATGCCTGTCACCATTGTAAGCGTGTAGTAACTGATTTAATGTTCATATCCTCTTTCTTTATGGCTACCATTACTGTGCTCACTTTACAGGTGAGGTTCAGAGATTTATGTAGCATGCCAAAGGTTACACAGCTGGACATAGCAGAACCAAGATTCAAATCTCCACAGGTAAGCTCCACAGCCTTCTGTCTTATCCAGCACTTTCTTAACCACCTTGAATGTTTCATTTTAAGCTTGATACCTTATTGGCTCAGAATCTCTGCCCAACATTTTGCTAAAACACTTTCCTACATTATACAACCCTTCCATTTGTTTAGAAATTCATCAGAGGAGAAATACTAAGTTGCTTTCTTTGTATCATCATCAGAAATATAGCTTCCCAAATCTTTCAATTGAAAAGTAGCCAAAAGATATCTGAAGGACACAGAGATGGAGAAAAGGAGAGGAGATAGAAAGAGGAAGAGAGAGAAAGCTCAAATTACATTAGTGTATGTGCTAGCAAGATTCCTCCCAGTAGTTGTCTTTTTCCAATTAGAAGTGACTTTCACAGTTGCAGCACCACCTCTGTTAACCCCGGCTCACTGACCTTCCAAACCATGTCTTCTGTTACTCAATCTATGTCGAATAGTCCCTCAGCTCTCATAATGGGACCAAATTCATGGCTGCTTCCTGATACAGCTGTGTCCTGTTACAAGGCTTGAAATTACGTAATGTAAATTTACTCCATTGTAAGTTTTACCAATGCGTTTAACTTAACAAGGTTCTAAAACCATCATAAAGTTATTTACAACAGTTACTGAAAAAGATCATCTCTGAAAACAAGGAAAAGTTGTTCTTTCCCCTACACCCACACACAGCCTGAGGTTCACCAATGAATGCACTCTCAGCTTCTGTCCTCCCAAGCATTTCATAAGATAGGGATTTTGGATTTTTTACCTTTATGCACGTCCAATTAGCTTAAAAATGTCCACAAAACTTTGTAACTTGTAAGCCTTTTATTTCTCCTTTACTGAACTATATGCTGAAATGTGGAATATGAAATATGGAAGGTTATAGGGTTCAGAATCAACAAACCTGGATATAAGAGTATCTATCAACACTAGACAAGATAGATGACTATGGAAGAATTAGAAAAAGGAGAATGATAATGTGTGTGTGTGTGTGTTTGTGTTTTGCAGTTGAATATTGCATTAGTATCCCAGGGCTACTGCAACAAATTACTAAAAACTGGGTGGCTTAAAACAACAGAAAAATTATTCTCTCAAAGTTCTGGGGACTGGAAGTCCTAAATCAAGGAACCGGCAGGGTGGCACTCCTCCTGAAGGCTCAAAAGGAGAATCTCTTACTCCCTCTCCCAGCTTCCAGTGGCTCCGGGAGTCCCTGGTTGGTGGCTGCATTATTCTAGTCTCTGTCTTGTTTTCTCATGGCCTTCTTCTCAGTGTCTTTCCATTTCTGTTTTCTATTAGGAGCTATCATTGGATTTAGGGCCCTCACACTAATCTAGGGTCTCTCATCTCAAGATCCTTACCTATATCTGTAAAGACTTTTATGACAAATAAGGTCCCCTTCTGAGATTCTGGGGGTAAGACTTGGATATATATCTTTGAGACCCAATTCAATTCACTGCAAATGTGTTCTTGTTTATGTTACATGTTTCTCTGAACAATACCATTCCTTATAGTTATGGAGTTAAAACACCCTTTCTTTTATGTAAGGAGAGTAATTTTGTTTGTATATTGTATTAGTCTGTTCTGACATTGCTATGAAAAAAACTACCAAGACTGCGTAACTTATAAAGAAAAAGGGTTTAATTGGCTTATGGTTGTGAAAGCTATATAGGAAGCATGGCTCAGGGAGGCCTCAGGAAACTTACAGTCATGCAGAAGGGGATCGAGGAGCCAGCATGTCCTACATGACTGGAGCAGGAGGAAGAGAGAACAAAGGAGGATCCTTGAACAACCAGATCTTGTGAGAATTTAATCACTAGAATGCACTAGGGGGATGGTGAAAAACAATTAGAAACCAGCCCCACGATCCAATCACCTCCCACCAGACCCACCTCCAACACTGGGGATTACAACTTAACATGAGATTTGGGTGAGGGCAGAGTCATGCTATATACATATGTAATATGTATTATTATATACATATACAATAATGATTTAATGTTCATATCATCCATATTATATATGTATGTGTATATGTGTGCATGATTACTGTATTATATATGTATATGTATATGTGTGTATGATTATATGTATGTGTATATGTGTGTATGATTATATAAGTATGTGTTATATACATATTATATACGTATTATATATGTATGTGTATATGTCTGTATGATTATATGTACTTTTTTGACAAAATTAAAAATCAACAATCCATTATCAGTTGTCACATTCAAACAAAAATGCTCCAGGAAATCCCAGTCCAGGTGTGATTACAAACCAAACCAATCCCACATTTCTGAGCCTATTTCCTTATCTTCAAATGTAATAATACCTGATTTTTATATATTTGACTTTCAAGTAATTTGCACTTTTGTACATAATACATGGGGACCTCTGAACACGTTTTCTAAAACACATCTCTGACTTTCTTACACCAGAAGACCAATAAATATTTGAAGCTATTCTCTAGTGACACTACCTGCGATTCCGGTGTTCAATTGGGGCATTTCACCATCTTTTTTTTTACAGTAGGTACTGTGGACTGAATGTTTGTGTCCCTGGCAAAATTCATATGTTAAATCCCTAATCTTCAAGGTGATGGTATTTGGAGGTGGAACCTTTGGGAGGTGATTAATCACGAGAGCGAAGCTTTCAAGACAGAATGTGTGCTCTTATAAGATGAGATAAAAAAATCTTACCTTTCTTTCTGTCCTCTGTGTGAGGACATCTTGAAAAGACTATCATCTGTAAACCAGGAAGAGGGCCCTTTTCAGACACTGAATCTTCTGGCACCTTGTTTTAGACATTCCAGCCTCCAGAGCTGTGAGAAATAAATGTCTGTGGTTTAAGCCACCTGGCCTATGGTATTTGTTATGGTAACCCAAACTGACTAAGACTGTAGGGTTAGCATCATTATGTGAATATTTTGTTTTGCATTTAACAATATGTTTTGAAATAAGAAAGTGATAACATGAAAATAAGAGTCAGTCTCAAACCTAATGGAAATAGACACAAGGAAGAGAAGTAGGTAGGCTGAAAGGCTGACTTTTTAGTCTCGATTGGACACACAAAGTATGCTGATGTGAGTCTAATTTGAAGTAAAATGACAGAATTAATAGCTATATATAAGTGGTGGATAAATAGCTTCAATCATTACATCAACAAAGTGCACCATGTTGCAGGTTCATCATGCATCTAGAATACATTTATTTCCTTCATGTAACTGTCATTTCCAATGTCTGACATATTTAGGGATTTTAACGTGGTATGAAAATAGGGCACTTTCTGTGGTTATAGTCATAATCATAGCAACTGGATTAGTAGTAGCAGAAGTTCCAGTATTAGTAGAAATAGAAAACAAACATACAACAGCAGTAGAGTAAAATAACCCTACTGTATTATATTAAATGTGATAATGCACACAATGTTCTATAACATATTAAGCTTGAGACAAATGTTAATTATTTTCTGCATTGTTGTATGGTCTCCATTTTGCAATAAATGCTCAATTATGCACTGATTAAGTAGGGATGTCTTATTGACCTGTTTGGTAACTTAGTTCTTATTCATACTTTTTATTTACCAATCAGAAAATTAAGCTCTTCAACCCAAGGTCAGACCTCAGGAAGGGGTGGATGAGAGCCAAATTTAACCTGCAGCTGGTTAATGATTTTATGTTTGAATATAAAACGTGCAGGCTTGACATGCAGTCACCTTCCTTTTGCCTTGTAGCTGAGTGTTCTACATGTTTATGTCATATAGCCCCTGAAATAATTCGTATTTGAAGCTCTGGGTAAGTGGTTAGGAAATGACCAGCTGCAGGAAACAATGGGAGTGAGCCTTATTTCCTCAACTGCAAGGAATTCCAGCATGTCTAGAGGTTAGTCATGACCTCTTCTTGCTCAAGATTCTGCTGTGATGAGATAGATGATTGCCAATTCACGAAGGCCACTTTACTAAATCTGGGATGTCTGATTTAGTGCCTGCAGGAATCCCTTGCCTAACTATCACACATAGTCAACTCTCCCTGGAGTCCTTCTTTATCTGCTGTTGCTTTTATTCTTTTCAAATGTATGATTAAAGGAGTTGATATGAGAGTTATTTGAAGCTAGAAATATAAAGGTAAATATATAAAAACTTTAGATCCAGAGCTGAGTCTACATCAAGTATTAACATCTGGTTCTAAGTCAAGCAAGGTTTTCTTTCAATCATATTTATTCATGAACACTTTCAGAAACCATTATAAAGCCAAATGTATGCTAGCCAAGCCAGTCCGCTATACGATGCCTCCTGCTGTTTTTGCTGAATAGTAGTGGAATAAAATGGACTTGTGCTTTGTTCTTTCTTTGCTTGTTGTTAGAAAATGCTTTCTTTCAAATCTGAACTCGATTAAAATAGTCCTTCTGAAATACATTGACCTGAATTCCTTTCGTATAAATGTGTGAGTTGGACACGAGGGAAAATAAATTATGGGTCAGGAAAGTCCCCAAAACGTAACACAAATGAAATATTTATCTCATTTAGGCCATTGAAGTCATCATCACTCCTTCTAGGGGAGACGGAAACTTGACATTTTATCTTTGTAAGAGTTTTGGGCTGAGTAATAAACTTTATTGAATAAATCCCAGTACCCGTTAAAAACTCTTGAACAGCTCTCTTGTAATAATTACATTGATATAACATCTAAGACAATGATTTGCCCTCATTTCTTTATCATATTCCTATTCCATTGTTACACAGAATAAAGAAGTATGTGCATATTTTAGTGAATTAAAGGACATAATCAGGACATTGGAGATAAAGTATGATTTTAAATCATCTTAAAGGAGTTATCTGTAGTGGTACTAAATTTTTTAAGCTAATCTAGAACCAAAAGGCTTGTATATATCTTCAGGAGATAAGAAGTTTAGATGAATTATTCTGAGAAATGAGGCTTACTTGAGCTCTTTATTTTCCTCCAGTAATGACTGGCAGATATCAAAGTATTATGTTATAAAGTTAAAAAGCACAGCCCACATATACATAGAATGATTCTCATCTAAAACTATTCTCACCAAATTCATATAGAATGAACATACATCAAAATCTAACTCATTAATGATAGAACCAGAAGAATGGTAGATCCAATAAGCATTTGAGGACCACAGGTTTATAAATGCACTCAGGTAAAGCATACTGAAATAGTTGACTAAGTTAAGGACAAAGCTGGTTAAGTCTTACAGTGTTTAGTGTTTGGAGTTTTCCTCTCTATAGTACAGATATTACTTGTATCTCTGCAGGAAGAAAACTGTGAGTTAACATGTTACCTGCTGGACTTTAGGCTCTAATCAATGGTGAAAAGCAAACTAGATAAAGGTAAGTCCCCTAGAGAATTAAGCATTGCTTAGAAGTGCCAGTGTTAAAATTTGACACTAAGAGAACATGTAGTCGCTTTTTTGCCTTTTCTCAAGTTTGGCGTAAGTTTTTTGAATAGTTCTTCCAGTGATCATAAATAACTGTGAAAGATTATTTTTGTTGACAAAAAATGCTGTTCTTATTCTGGTTTTGATGAATTAAGTTATAGATGTGCAGCAAGGGGTGTTAACTAACCATATTAACCTCCTTGCTAATGGTCAGCAAATCCAGAGGCTCACAGGGTGGAGCAAGAACAGAGTCCAGAGAATTAAGTTGGACTGCAAAAGTCATAAGGAATCTCAGATTACATTTTCAATAGTATCTATTGTCCTTGAGGATTTTAAAAAAATATTGCTTCTATTGGATTTTCTATTCCAAGGCTAGGAAACCAAATGCAAACCTGAAACATTCATATCTACGGGTTGCACCTGCATTTCCTATAAATTTGGGAGAATTCCTTTCTCCTCAGAGTTTGCCAAATCAGATTAGGTTCTGCCTGTCCATAAAAGCCGAGATCCTTTAAGACAGAGTATATATTGCTCCAGTTTCCGGGGAAGGTTTTGTGAGCATCAGTTCCACATATGAAATACAATCCATATTCCTTAATGATGTGTTTGTCATATCTAATTACAATGGGATTTATTCTCCAATACATTACCTCAGGTGTAGCCTCAATTGCAGCATCAATTTGTCCAATTACATCCCGGTTAAAAGGAGATCAAATTCTGGCAAATAAGTACATTTCCAAGAAAATAGACACCCAGAATACATACATATGAATTTAAATATATGTATATATATATAAATTCATATATATGAATATACAAATAATATCTTTATGAATAAATTTAAAAAATATATAACATATATAAATTCAGAGTCTGAGAGAATGAGATACCATTCACAAAATAAGGATTAGAGAGATATTCAAGTGAGAAGAAACAACTTTTTCTTTTAAATAGGATAATTGAACACAGAGCTAATACCATCAACATTCTAAAAAAAATAAAATAAACATAATTAGATTTCTCTCATCCATTCCATTGTTTACTATGTAAGTGAAATTTTGATCTTTTGGGTTTGAGGTTAGCAGTAAGTTTCCATGAAGTTGTCTGCTTCTGAATGAAAATGGGTCCTGGAAATCTTGACTCAATCCCTTGGACTATCTGAGAGTTATCTAAGTGATGCTAGCTCAAGCTTGAAAGCCTGTTCCCATGAGTTTATTTGTCAAAATATCAATAGTCAAATGCGCCTTATAGAGTTCTTTTAACTGAAACATGTAGACTGTTCTTCTTTGTTAAAAGCTTGATTTCTAGCCTGTGGCTTATAACAAAACCTTCAGTTATCAAGCCCAAATGGATGTGGTTAGTTTATTATGGTAATCAACAATATGAGAACAGAGGAGAGTGAAATTCTCTACTGAGTTATAAGATTCAGATCAATGTTTCCTCTGAGGGTAAAAACATGCCAAGGCCAGCAAGGGCATGACAAATCTATGATATTTATAATCTTTAAAATATTTGTACTTGCTGTATGTTGCCTACATAGAATTAGTTTGGAGTAGGCTGAGCTTTTCCTTTTATTTGGTAAACTCTTAGCATGCAGCTCTTAAACTTGCTGGAACAGCTAAGAAACAGGGGACATATTAATTAAGGAAACCGAGTTAGTTTTAACATCTCTCTTGATATAATGTAAAATAAGAAATTATTTTAGTACGGACTGAAATCTAGTTTTACATGTAAAAGATATTTAACACACATACACATTTCATAAATATGGAGTTTGATCTTGATAAGGCAAAATTAAAAGATTTATCAAAAGGTATTTGGTCTCTTCACGAAGATAGAGGCATAGGTCTGGAGACTATTAGCTAGATTACCAGCTCATCAAAGTAACACTGAAATATTTGAAATAAACTTAGAATGTAAAACAATTAGAAGGAAATTTAGCTCTTTCAGAAGTGAAGAAATTAAGTCCTCCTCTTTTTTTCATCTTTTAAATCATGGACATAAAATTCTGCACATAGCACAGGAAATTAATCTAGTGAGATAGAGAATCTGCTATCTGCGTGGACGATGCAGAATGTAAAGACTAATCTTTTACTATCTCTTTAGAGATTACTAAATACTTCAAGACCATTTGTCATTTAACATAGAGAAAAAATTCTAATTTGCATTAATATAATATTTGGCAGTAAAGGAATGATAAACTATAAAAAACTAATCAAAATGAGTCAAATTTGCAACATTTTGACATATTTTATATTTCCTATAATACTTTTCAACTGTTAGAAACAAACACAAATAAGATTCACTGTTTTCAAAACTTTTGTAACTTGCTGTAAAAACTCATTTTGTTTTTTATAATAATTTCATATTGGAAGAATCTGATTCTTAATATATGACAAAACTACTCTCTTTATCCCTTGAGCAAAAATACAATTCATGAATCATATACACTGTTGTATTACTCTGTCTTATTTAGAAGCTCTCCAGATCTCTCTTTCAGTATTCTATCTTACTTAAAAAGTTATTCAGATGTCCAAAGATTATTTACCCACTCAATTTCACATTATATAAAGGGTTCAAGTTAACTAAGGTTTTTGGAAATAATATTTAATTAGATACAGTTTAGAACACATGTGATGTTAATGTAAAAATATCAGGACTATAACTTAATTAAACATATCATTTTATATTTTATTAATTTAAATGTTTTACAGAAAGACTATCAGCTTATCTTAGAATTAAATAAGTATAAGAACTTTAAAGACATTCATAATGGATAGTCTTCAGGAAAAAGATGCACCAATTTTAAATGTTACAACATTTTCAAAAAATTATTAAGAAATGAATGCATACGTGCTTATGTGCCCATTGTTAGCTATTTTGTAAACCAATATTAAAATCCAGTCTAAAGAGTCAGGCTTGATGTAGATGGACATAACTTCTTATGAAAATTGCTTCTGAGCTTTTATTTCTATGAGAATGAATATTATTTCCTTTAAGGTCTTGGCACATTTAAGGTATTATAACTTCAGTTTTCTTATTTTCTTGGGATTCTGGAAATATTAATTAATGCTAACACTTAAAACAGATATCCTTTATTTTGAGAGAATTTATAACTAAATTTATTAGTGCTCTTCAGAGGTAAGGAAATATTTCACATTTACACAAGAGGGGGTATGGTGTTGTTCTGTGACAGACACTCAGATGCACAGAAAGGAAGCAAATTCCACCGTGCAACTTCAGCAGGAGGTCAAGTTAATTATAGAGAACAAAACCCATCGGTTCAGATTGCAAAGAAAAGTTTTACTCTCCAGTGGTTAGGAAATTATTTTTTAAATTTGCTTTCAGTTCACAGATAGACAGGTAAACAAATGAAAATGACTAACAAACTCAATTAGGTACGGACCGACTAACAGACCTTACCAAAACCAAAAAAAAAAAAAAAAGAAAAAAGAAATTAAACAAACTAACAAAGAAAACTCCACAGAATTAGGAGTAAGGGGAAGGCAACAACAAAATTAAAAATCAGTAAGGGTAAAGCCCTAGCATTGCTTGGGATTTACTCCTAGGACCCAAAGAAGACCTCCCTAGGATTAAACAGCCCATAGGTGCATTTCTCAGAAAATCAGCTTTGACTGGCCCTGGCAGTTGAATCCATTTGGGCATGTCAGTGGGAAATCCTCCAAAATGTCCATGTATAATTTCTAAAAGTGAAAATATGAGTCTTATATAAATATTAAATACATATACTCAAAAATTTAACTTATTGAGTGAAACAGCATTATGAGAAAGCTGATTCAAAAAACCCTTGAGAAGCAAAGTATATATAGTCCATCAGGAAAAGGATACTGAAAGTGTTTGCTAAAATAAAGGCATACTGAAAGTGTTTGCTAAAATAAAGGCATACTGAAAGTATTTGCTAAAATAAAAGAAAAATTGGTTAATGTCCTACTGGGCAATGAAACAATATCATTTGGGATTATCTTCTCTACCTGCCTAAATTATTTGCATCTCTGCAGACAAAAATCTCTAAATTAACATGAAATGTGACAGATTCTAGACTGTCTAATCTATAGTAGAAAGCAAATTAAAAAGCAATGCCTCTAAATAATTCTTTGAATGTGTATCCAGACTTTCTTGGGAAGACTAATATCTTTTGATTGTTGAGAACAGGAATTTGAGGCCACCAAAGACTTAACATTATGTTGATTCTAAGTAGTCCATATTCATCAAGAAAGTGGACATTTCTGTTGTAAATGATGTAAAGATTGAATGAAGATCTGGGAGTGAATGCTTTCATCTTCAACCATGCCTTATTTTTTTATAGCAAGAACTCTGGAGAGCTATTAGAAAGTGGCCAAGGCAAGTTCCTTGACTTCAGTCTTCCTTTTGCCATTGTAGCTTTCTCTAATTAATGCCTTCTGAAAATTTTGCACTCACTTAACTTTTATACTGAAATGCTCATTATGTTTATGTTACAAATCTTGCCCAAGTGCATTTAGTTGCAGAACATAAAGCCACTGCCATAAACACAGATACCTTTAAGGCCAATGATAATGGAATGATATATATTTTCTCAAAACAACTTTAAACAATATTATTGGAAACCTTGTTAGAGAACACACCCTCTCATACACCAGCAACACACATGCCCATCCATTCCGATAAATCAACTAAAAATTCTTTCAAAATTTTGATGGTTATTTTTATTATTTTGTGTATGTCTCCCCATCCCCAGAATTTCTAATGAACATTTGTCATTTGTTTAATTGAATGCAATATTAGCCAACTGCTAAGAGTTTACTCTCTGCTTCATTTTGATCTCCTTCAACCCTCGACCTGGTTTGACACGCTATGCTGAAATGTTAAAAATTTTCCAGTAAAGTCCCTAAAACACCTGCAAGCTGCTTGGGCTTGATTGCAGGCAGCTGATGTTAATTGCAACAGGAGCACTGGCTGTTTCTTTTCCCCCAGACTTTCTAAGTAACTTGTAGAAATAAAAGTTAAGGAAGACCAATTGGATCACTCTTCCACTGTCTCATTACTGTTCCGAAGAATATAATTTCCAGGGCATCCAGTTCAAAGGATGAAACTTCAACATTTTGTGGGACAGTTTCTATCTTATTCAAAGGCACTGTGAGAAATATTTCCTCAGGTTCATAAAACCTTTCCATTACTGAATTTCTTCCTGTTTCTTCTCATTAGATTCCTCATAATGTTAAGTAATTTATTTTCACTGCAGACATTTGAGGGGCATACCGTCATAAAGAATTCTTATGATGCTCTTTATTCAAAGAGGTAAAAAACCTGATTTCAGAACTCAACCCATGGTTGTATATCTAACCCCAAAGTATTTCCCAACAAAGGAGATTCTCTTTAATTACATGATTCCATGCCTTAGAAATGTGTTCCAGCTTCTGAAATTATTTCATAGCTCACAGAAAGGTTGCAGTAAGCATGAGTGAGGATAATAAGGGTCATTATGAAGCCTCTTAATAATTGAAGAGTGAAAACCTTTGGGTGGAGAGTTCCAAGCCCAAATGACTTTAATTTTTCATGTTTCTTTCTAGGAAGAACCTACCTTCTGTGGTTCAATGACATGGCTAATGTGGGCTGTATGATTCTTCTCATGGAGTCCTGTCTCCCAAGGTATTACTCATTTTTCTGTTTGACTTTTCCATTGATTTTCCACTGATACTTTTCTGATTAATGAGACCCCTGTTATGACTTATGAAGCATTGTGAGAATGCCTTCACATATCTGTGAATTATATCTGTGGCTTAATTTTTATCTTGTCTAGAGCGATCAGGGACTCTGGCTTCTCAAGAGACTCTCAGTGTGGAAACCTTCCTGAAAGCTCTGTGTGGAGGTGGTAAACTGCCCTGAAATAGACTTCTTAGAGAAGGAAGCAGAACAGAATGTTCACATAAAAGTGCTAGGTTGGATAATAATCATATTTAGCACTTACATAACAGTTTTCATTTCCCAAACACTTTATAAACAGCAACTAAATAAACCTTTCAACATCTCCATTAAATAGATAAATAAGCATTATTATCTTAGCGTTCTGTTTGGTGGAGAAAAAAAAGTCTGTACTCGTTTATAACTGCAGGAGATTATTTCAGAATAATGATTCCAACTCCAGTGTCTGTAAGCCAGTCTCAAGCTCTACCTGTTCCAATTTTCTTTTCAAGGCAACTGATTAACTGGTGCTCATGTTGGTCATTGTGAAACTGCAGTCAAAGCCATTTCTCTGCAGCAATCTAAGTTCAAAGAGTTACTCAGAGATGAGTGCCTGGGAAGTTTCCATTATAGGCCTGACTTGATAAAGGAAAAAGTAAATAAGTACCTGAAATATCAGGAGGATGTGAACTGCCCAAGCTTGTCTCAGTTCCTGAGATCTTCCTCAGTTAACATGAATGATGCTTCCCAGTCAGATAATGAATCCCTCACCAAGGCCTGGTGGAAGATGGCATACTGCTTGCATTTGGTGAGCCTCCAAGGTTGCGATTCTTTCAACAGAAGCATATTGATTTCCTTTCTTAATATTTTCTCAGAGTCACAAAGTGTCACTGCCTACTTTTTCCAGGCTCCCTGAAAAATTTTTAACATGTTTTCTGCTTGCTCTACTTTCTGCTGTTCCTTTTCACTGAAAAAAAAAATTTAATAGCCTGTTTTGATTCAAAGAAGGCATGTGAATGTACTTTTCCGCAACTGAAGTACAATTTGTTTACAAATGTTGGCATGGCACAAACGAACCATTATATGACTTCCTTCACTATTTGATGGCTTTATTCTTAAAAACGTTAAAGTACCAAATCAATTCTGATTATCTGTTATCACTTTTAAGCTAAAGCCTTCTTAATATGGACAGAGCGGTGGTTGAGGGTGCAGGCTCTGGCATCAAACTGCTTGCCAAGTTGTTTAAATCTCTTAGTCTTAGTTTCTCAAGAGTAAAGTGGAACCATTGACAATACTGATGTGAGCAGGTTGTTATGGGGATTAATGAAATTATATGTTTGAAGTGGGAGCACAGAGGTGGGGCTATGGAAGGGCTCAATAGGTACTAGGGGTCATCTTTACCACCACCATCACTACCATTATCGTCATCATCAACCTCATCATCATCTGGCAATGCTACAATGTAAGAACAGAAAAAAAAATTGTCCTAAGAAAGACTGTAATCATAAACCTGGGATTATCTGAAATCTGCACAATTTATCTTAGTTTTCCTTGATCCCTTAAGAATTGGGTTAGCCATCATCACAATAGAATCATGAATTCCTAGGATTTAGAAGGATAATGTTATGATGCTAGGGTAAGTGAGGCTTTAACTAGAAAACTCAGAAGGAGTTCAGGTTTATTTTATCTTAACAACTGGGTAGAAGAAGAGAATGAATTTCCTGAGTGTCTGGAAAGCTCTAGGATCCAGAAGTAGGTAGAGAGGAACTTCCAGCAGTGGCAGATGAGAAACAAATGCCTCACACCCTTAAGTGCTTTAGAAGGTCAAGTCAAGTACATGCTGGAAATCTAGAGGAAGGTGGCAGAGCCAAGGGCACAGGCAGCCTATGGGCAGGGCAGAAGTCAGTTGTTTGAAGTTGTCAGCCTCCATGTGGATGGTAGCCCAGGAGGGGCATAGGCACTGTGGAGGAGCCACCAGGCTGTGGCTGCTCGGCAGGGCCTGGACAGCATAGGAGGTCACTGTGTTAATTAACATGAGTGGCACTTTCTACCCCTTGTGTTCTCCCAAACAGCCACAACTATGGGAAGTGGTGCAAACTCAATGAGAATCAATGAGACTTCACCAAAGATACACAAAGTGAAGAAGCCTGGAGCGATATAGGTGGTCAGAGTCTTATTCTGTCTCTTAGAGAATCCAAGAAATTTTAGGGGCTGAACTTGTAGATAAACTTTGAAAGAATTTAGATATTTGAGTAAGCTAGTAGGCACTTGGTGTTACTGATATTTACAATTCATTTCTTAATTCCTTTATTTATATGTTCACTTCGAAAATACTTATTGAATGAAACAAATAAGAGTATGCCTGAGACATTTGGATTATGGTTCTACACACAGCCAGTTATACATTTTGTATTGTGTACTTAGAAACTAAAATAAATCAAAGTGCACAAAAAAGAATCATGGAATTAAAATATTGTATCTCTTTTTCTTTCCTTGTCATATTCCAGAAAGGTGAAACACTTATTGTGAAAACATTAGGTTTTTATCAAATATATGATATAGGGATACTCTCTCTTTATACCTGATTCAAAATATAGAGAAGTGATTAGAACAAAACATAAAAATCTTTTTTATCTGCTCACATTTTTCCTAGCCTTGAAGCAACCACTGTCAATGATTCTGTGTGCTATTAATCTTCCAGTATGCATGTGTGTGTACATAATTATATACAGCATAAATAAGATTACATTGTACATATTAAGCGACTTGTTTTGATAATAATGAGTCTTAAAGATCTTTTCACATCAATATATTCATATCTTCATCATATTCAATAAAATGTTTTCACTTTAATTATTTACGAGTTAATATGTATTTTCCCTTACCTTTTTCTAACTCAATAAATGATACAAAGAACACTTTTATATATACATCTTTGGGTACGTGTAAAGTAGAATAACTAGGTCATAAGCAAAACACAGTTGTAATTCTGATATATACTGCTAAATTAGCTTCTAAAAGACAACCAATCTATAATTCTACTAGCAGTGTTTAAGACCAGGGAGAGAGTGAGTATTACTGAAATTTAATGACTTTTTTTCACAATATTTACAAGATTGGTTTAGGATATGTGTTGCTATTGATCAAAGGATTCATTGTAGAATTAATGCTGTGATATTTTCTTCTGTCACTTTTACAATCAGCGTTACTATTTTATAAATATAAGTATTGTGCAATATCTTTTCATTTTATTTTTTTTTCCATCTTTTACAAAGGGGAAACCAAGATCCAGAGGGAGTAGTTGAAAAGTGCCCAAGTTTTTATGGAAGCCAGAAGTGAACCCATCAAATTCTATTAAGTGTCTGGCAATTAGGGCTAAATCAGTAATTGAGTGACTATATATATATACACACACACATACAAACACACACACACACATATATATATATATACACATTTTTAGGAGTCTACACAAAATATCCTATTTAGATATAACAACTGAAGCAATGAGTGAAAGGGACTCTGAGATCTAGACAAGGCCATTGACATGTAGCAAATAGACAAATTGGGAAATAACATAATAGTTGAATAATAAGCTTCAAGATGTATGAAACAGATGGATGAAAGTGAAGTTAAATAGAAATCCTTTGATAATTGGGATGCAATCTATGGGCACCACATGGCATGATTCATCTTCATGGTTTTAAACCAGTGGTGAAAAGGAGGGATAACACTGGGTTCAGTGTAGTCTCATGATTCTTTGCACACCAGGGACAATTCTCGTGCATTTACCAAGAAATTTGGAGGACTGATGGAAACTGAGAAAACAGATAACATGTAAAATCCTTATAAATAATAAGGAATTAATCATTCTTATAGTAAGATGTATTACCGACATATTTTCATTATTTGTATCACGGTAACTCTGTGATATGAGTAGGGGTGATAGTAGCACATTCCACTGATAGGGGAGAAAGCTGAGATACAGAAGAGGTACTTCCTTATACCAATTATGCTATTAATCAGCAGAAGACACAGACACCTAAATTTAGGCTTTCTGATTCCTTATCTTGTGTTCTTCCTAATATTAATACCTTGCCTGCTAGTCCAAAGCAAAGCTTTTGAGTCAATCAGTTTAAATATCCCAAAACTTCATAGCATGACCCTATTATTACTTATGGAATTGAGTTTAACATAACATGGGGCATCTTTGCACCTCATAAAGAGGTCTAGTTATTGAAGTTCAAAAAGGTCCTTGTTACAGAATAGTGTGCCCGGAAGATATCTAACAGCATTGGTCACAAGAGAGTTAGCATCATAGAGGAAGGACTCCAGGAAAGAGAAAGTACTTCATGACAGATGAAAGCAGAGGGTATGTCTGTTAATACCTCAGCTGAATCGTCCCTCAGATTTTCTAAATTGTCTGATCGTATATTCTAGTCTTGAGCTTGTTTGAATACTGCTTTTCTAGGAGCAGTAATATATGTGCTTTTCTTCTGGAAGAAGGTGGGTATTACCTGAGTTTAATTATGTTTTTCTGGAGATTTTCAAAGTCAGGTTTGTGGAAATTCATGGTGTACAATCTCTGATCATTTATCTTTTGTTTTCTGAGATGGATGAGTCCATACAATCCTAATCGAAAGGAAACGTAGACGTAAGTTGATGCCTTAGTATCACGGCCTCATCTTTGCAAATTTTAATTCCACTATGCTGATTGAGAGATATTAAAATGACCTAAATATCTCACAGTATGTCAACAGAAAACTAAATTATTAAGTTTCCTCTTATATTAAACTAAGATTTGAGTGGGTGCTCAGTAAGATTTCTAGGAGTCCTTTTTTTGATGTCTCCTTTTAAATCATAGTACCCAGCGTTGTGCATGGCAAAGAGAAGAGCTCATTAACTTGTGATGAATAATTATTTGTTTGAGTAGAATATTTGCAATGCTTTAAAATGTCTTCCTTCCTCCCTCCCTCTCTCCCTTCCTTCTTTTCTTTCTCTTTGTTCTGCATTCAATCATTCATACTTTGTACATTCAATAAATCTTTATCGAACATCGATACTGGACCTTTATCCTTCCTTTTTCTAGAAATCCAGAAGTTACTGAAATATCCTAGTAGATAGCTGTAATAACCACTACACAAAGTTTATAGCTTACAAAACTGAGATTTTAATCTCAATCTTGTATTTAATGGGGGGATTTAGACTTTGTTAATTTCATCTGACAAATGGAAAAGGTGAAAATTAAGTAATATACTCAAGACCACTGGGTTAACAGCAAAGCCAAGACTTGAACACAATTGCTCTAATTCAAAATCCTTGTTTCCTTCCTCTGTGCTACACAGCCTCTCCAAAAACTAAGCAGCATGAGCCGTGATAAAACCAATGTTGCCTCTGGTTTTCTGGAGACTACATAGGCCATGGCCTTATCAGGCAATGCATGCTGTTTTCCCTCCTTTAGAGTTTTATTATAAGGACAATTGTATATTGTTCTGGTGTGTAGAAGAGTGCAGTCTTTTCAAAATAAAGATGTTTTTGACTTTCCTTGCTAGCAGATGCCAGTTTTCCTTTCCTTCCTTGAACCCCACTTAGGTTCCTCATCCTACCACTAGGCCCAAATTGATGCTCATAGCTCAGATTTTCCCCCTCAGTGTCTTAGTTTTTAATAACTTTCCTACCCATTATCCTATAGTTGTCACTATAAATCAAGTTTTTCTTTCTATACATGCTGTTCCTTTAAATTGTAATTAATCCTGGGAAAGGACAAAACAGTGTTGTTGGCTTTGTACTGTCCCCACTATAAAGCAAATCTGTCAAGGCCAAGGCTCTGCAGGGGTTGGGGCCACCTACACAACCTCCTTTTGTGAAAAGACGAAATACTGTTGGTACTAGTCAGTTCTACATCAGCAGACATATAAAGTTTAATTTTTACCCTCTTTTGTAATTCCCTGATTATTCTAATCACAGCTTTTTAAAAAGTCTTGTTTCTTTTCTTTAAAATCGAATACAACAGTTGAGAACATAAGTCATATTTGTTGGAACGGTAAAACTGGTATAATTCTATGAATTCCCATTAAAATTCAGGTTTAGCTTCTTATCATTAGAATATGCACTGCATAGCCTAAAATTTTAAAGAAACTTCAGTTGGTTTTCAAATCCAGCCACAGTTAGAATCAGTAAAGAAGTTTTTTTTTTTTTTTTTTTTTAAAGAAATAGCAGTGCCCATTTATTCTTCCCAGAGGCTCAAATGTAAATGGTCTGAGAGAGGTCCAGACATTATTGTATTTGAAAATCCCACAGGCGGTTCTGATGGGAAGCCGGAATGGAAGATTATGAGAAATACAGAGCTCATGAACCGCAGGCCTTCCGCCCCTTGTATGGACCCAAGAGTTTCTGTGAGAAATAGCCAGAGTGTGAGTTCCAATTTAGATATACCTTCCAGTGTATTTCAAAGAGGAGAACAAAGGCACTCTCTTTCAGCAACTCATTTGATTGTTACTGAATCAGAATATCTACACTTAAGGCTTGAAGCGTCGGGCTTTTAAAGGATCCTTTATGCCTTTAACGTCTCAAGTCCCTTTTTAACCTAGAGCATCTTTTTATAAATGCCATTACCCTATTGAAATGATCAGACTGGTTGCCTTATAACATGTTCCACCTTTTGAATTTGTCTAATTGTTTCTTTGTGGTGTCATTGACATTGTACCCCCAGATTTCCTGCAAACTGGAAGTCAAGTTTCTAAGTGTACTTGAATTCTGGTTGAACATTTTGAGCAAGAATATCTCAGAAGTATGTTTTATATTAATACATCATATTCCTTCCTGTAAGATTCTCCCTGGGGCCTGAAAGCTTAAGGGGATGAGTAACTTCTCCCTTCTCAGGCCCAGCCCAAGGTGCAAGGCCACTTGCATCAGCAGCCTGCGCTAGCAAAACAGCAGAAGCAGGAAAAGAGCCGGCCGGACGACAGGTACCCATGAAGGTCAAGAACGTAGCAGTTACGTCAGACTAGGACACTTCCTGTTTACAGGAGACTAGACTTTAAAACTTTTGCCTCCTCCTCACTTGGTGCTGATGCCATTTTAGGCCTCAGACTGCGGGCACCCAGGCGCTCATTAAAACGGCATGTTGCTCCACACCACCTCGTGTTTTCTGTTGGCCCACTCTCAGGGTTCAAACTGATACAAAAACTTTATACTTCCTATCAGTGGGCACCCCACGTCCCACTTTCCCACTGTTAGCTGTGCTGTTTTCACTCCCAGGTTAAACTGATGATGGCCAGATTCATCCATTGTAAAATTGAATTAGCCCCAACTTCATCAGGAAGTAATGAGGCTTTGACATCACACACTTATCCAATTTCCCATCAGCCTTTCACCTAGGAGTTTTGAAATGATGAATCAACGATGAATCCGTTTTTTTTATTAAGGGCTATCAACTGGTGATATTCTATTATTTCTTCTACATTATCTCTCTTCCTCTAGAGAAAGAAGAGTGATCTTTTCAGAGGTGAATTAGATTATGTCACTCTTCTGTTCCATCCCACCCCAGTGACTTTTTTCTCTAGTAGAGGCCTCCAAACATCCCTCCCCAGCAACCAGTGTCCTCACTGATTTTTGTCTCCCATTACTCTCTTCCTTACTGTTGCCACTCCAGTCTCCTTGCTGGAAGGTGCCATGCATCTTCTGATGCCTCACTGTTCCCTCCACCTGCAGTGCTTTCCCTTGGCTTCCTTCCACTATTATTTCAGGTTCCTTCTCTAATATTACCTTGTCAGTGAGCCCTTCTCTTACTCCCTTATTTTAAAATAGCAATCTTTCCAACATGTTCTTGCCTCTTTCTGACTTAATTTTCTCTAAAGTACTTATCTTCTATTGGCATGTTATATATTTACTTATTTGTTTCCCTCTTTGCAACCTCAATGAGATGAATGAATGATTAAAGTGAATGGTGATGTTCAGAAGAGCTAAATAGCAGGACCAATATCACTCATCAAATTAGTAGTAAGAAAAAAAAGTATAGTCTTAAGAACTGTCAGCTGGGAACTGGCCTGGAACAAAGAGTTAGACCTTAATGTTCTCCTGTTGAATATAAACAATTTTATTGAATACATATCAGACAAGGTCATTCTGAGACCACGATGGAGTGAGACAAAAAACATACCCCTCCATAATTATGTATGAGCACAGACAAAACATGAACAGTATGCAGAACTATGCAGAACACAAAGATGTCCAAATGTCCCTTCCCCCAGCTAACACTTGTCACTTCTGCTTCCTTTCCAAGGACAGCTTTAGTTCTGCTTCCTTCCTCTTTCCTCCTAGATATATAAATTTTCAAGGTACTTGCACTAGTTTCCTATGGCTGCTGTAAGAAATTACCACAAGCTGGTGGCTTCAAACAACGTAAATTTATTTGCTCACACTTCTCAAGCTCTGAAGTCTGAAATCAAGGGATCAGCAAAGTTGCCTCCAAAGGCTCTAGCGAAGAATTCTTCCTTCTCTCTTATGACTTCTGCTGGCTCTGGCCATACTTCTTGTGGCTTCCAGTCTCTGCCTCTGTATTCAATCACACCAGTCTCTGCTTCGGTATTCATATGGCCTTCTCCTTTTTTTTTGGACTGAGTCTCACTCCTGTTGCCCAGGCTGGAGTGCAGTGGCATGATCTCAGCTCACTGTAACCTCTGCTTCTGGGGTTCAAGGGATTCTCCTGCCTCAGCCTCCCAAGCAGCTGGGATTACAGTCGTGAGCCACCACACCCGGCTAATTTTTTGGTATTTTTATTAGAGACGGGGTTTCACCATGTTGGCCACACTGGTTTCAAACTCCTGACCTCAGGTAATCCGCCTGCCTCGGCCTCCTAAAGTGGGGAAATTACAGGCATAGGCCACCATGCCCAGCCGGCCTTCTCGTTTTATGTCTGCAGTCAAATGTCCCTCTACCCCCATAACACTCATGATCACATTCAGGCCTCACCTAGATAATTAAGGATAATCTCTCCATCTCAAGATCCTTAACTTAATCACATCTGCAAAGACCTACTTTTAGAAGAATATGGTAAAACCCACAGGAACAAGGGAATAATACCTAGATATCTTTGGGGAGGGGGAATTATTCAGCCTAACACATATCCTGTTATACATCTAGATGTGACCCAATCCACAGTTAAGCACTTCTTTCTTGAACCATCATGACTGACCCTGCCAAAGCCATCTACCCAAAGCTAAATGTTTATAACTAATCCCTACTAATATCTTTTTAAGAATATACCCTCATGGTTCCCAATGTTATATGGTCTCTCTTATTATAAGCAATAAAACCAGGTTTGTATAATACAGGTGGATTTCTGGTAGTCTCTACCTGGTGGGTATGGATACCAACATATGTGTCTTGCATTTATCCATCGCATATTCGGACCTCAGAATTTCAATTGCCTGGCTTTTTTTCCCTTTAAAATATCTTATAATCAGTGAGAGAGCTAAGTCAGTGGTTTCCGTGGGGCATGGAGGGTTGGTGTTAAAAGAATCTTTGCAATTTACGTACAATTATAATACTTTTGAAAGCATTTTATTCTTGTAAAGAATTGTCCTGGTTTTCTGCTATTAGATATAATTTAAGTGATCCTACGTACTTGAATCAGAAGTATAAAATATTAAGCTATTTTTAAAACTTATTCTGGAAGTTAAAACTTACCTTTTTTAATGTATTGCCTTGGATAAAGGGCAGAGGCCATCATTCTAAATGACATTTTGTATGAAGTAATACATTATTTCTGGTACCTGTGGTCTTTTCTTAAAACTTTTATCACCTGAAATGACCTCTCAGTAAAGGCTTTTGAAAACTATAAATCTCTGATGTGTGTGTTTTAAATTCAATTATAGAAAAGTATTTTAAGAAAAGACATTGGTGCAGATGTTTAAAAACAGTGCATTAATATGAAAGCAGAGATAAAGATACTTGAAAAGGACAGCCTTGACAAAAGTTATGTTCAACCAACTGGGCAGCACTATCGTTTTTTTTCTTTCTTTTTTTTTTTGTTTTTTTTATTATCTTTAAGTTCTAGGGGATAGATGTGCGTAACGTCCAGGTCTTGTTACATAGGTATACTTGGTGCCATGTTGGTGTGCCTGCACCCATTAACTCGTCAGCACCCATCAACTCGTCATTTACATCCAGGTTATTAACTCCCAATGAATAATCCCTCCCCCCTCCCTCCTCCCTCGTGATAGTCCAGTGTGTGTATGTTCCCTTCCCGAGTCCAATGTGATCTCATTGTCAGTTCCCACCTATGAGTGAGAACAGCGTGGTGTTTGGTTTTCTGGTTCTGGTGAAGTTGTTGCTAAGAATGATGGCCTTTCCAGCCTGCATCCATGTCGCCTACAAAGGACAACAAACTCATCCGTTTTTATGCACTGCCTAGTACTTCCATGGTAGATATGTTGCCACATTTTTGCTTAACCATTCTGTCACAGCGATGGACATTTGGCGTTGATTCCAGAGTCTTTGCTATTCAGTGAATAGTGCTGCAAGTAAACATATGTGGCCATGTGTCTTTATAGCAGCATGTTCTGATTTTATGATCCTTTGGTATGATACCCAGTAGTGGAGTGCGCCCTGGCGCGCTCATATGGCCTACATCTAGTTCTAGATCCTATGAGGGAATTGCCATAGCTGTTTTCTCATAATGTTTGAAACTACTAGTTTACAATCCCACCAAACAGTGTAAAAGTGTTCCTATTTCTCCACATCCCGTCTCCATCCACCTGTTCTGTTTTTCTGACTTTTACATGATTGCCCATTCTAACTGGTGTAGCATGGTATCTTCATTGTAGTTGCTTGATCTGCATTCTCTTCCTGATGGCGAGCTGATGATGAGCATTGTTTTCATGCTTGGTCTGTTGCCTATTGATATGGCTTTTCTTTTGAGAAATGCTGTTCATATCCCTGTGTGGCCCCTTTTGATGGGGTTGTTGTTTTTTCTTTGTTAAATTTGCTTTGGGAGTTCTTTGTTATGATGTCTGGCATATTAGCCCTGTTGTCAGTATGAGTAGATTGCAAAATTTTCCCCATTCTGTAGGTTGCCTGTTGACTCTTCGATGGTAGTTCTCTTTGGCTTGTGCAGGGAAGCTCTTTAGTTTAATTAGATCCCCATTTTGTCAATTTTGCTTTTGCGTGCCGTTGCTTTTTGTGCTTGTTAGACAGTTGACAGTCCTTGCCCCATTCCTATGTCGGCTGAATGGTACTACACTAGCGTTGTCTGTCTAGGGTGGTTTTATGTATTAAGGTCTTTAAACATTTAGGAGTCGCTTTGCTGAATACCGATCTGTGAAGCACTATCGTTTATGAAAGATACAGAAGCAACAGATTTTGGTAGGGACTAAACGCTGAAGTACCCATTTTTTAATCATTACACATGAAGAATAAACAATTATTCAAGTATCTTAGGGAACCTCTTTGATATTCTCCAAGATAGGGGAGTGCTGTTTCTCATCATTTTAATCTTGTTATGTCACTTGTGTAGTCATTTACTTTAAAAATACTTGAGAGTAAACAGTGTAGTGAGTACACATATTGTAAAGCTTAAACTGTGCCTTAAGGCCATTCATGTTTGAGGACCCAAAGCAAACTAAAACAAAAACATGCTATGGAGGTCAATTAAACTCTTTAAATATTGTTATCAAGCTCCACACTGAGGGGTTTGTTTATCAGTATGGGAGTCATTAGAAATAAGGTATGTTTGTTTTGGTGCTTGGCTGGAAACATTGCTGTGCTCCTAGCAGAGATATGTTCTAGTCAACAGCAGACTTACCATCTACGGAGCTCTGCAGTTATGAATTTCCTCTATCCAGACTTATGACTAAAAACACTATGGGACTTTAAAACATAGTAATGGTTAGGCATCCTCCAGACTATTTAAATCTGAAGCTCTGGGGAGAAGGAATACACAATGAGCCTCACAGAGACTCTGTGGTCTTGTCAACATATCTCTGTCTAAATTTATATGTTACGTAAAGGAAGAACGATTATTAAATAGATATTAAAAAATGATTCTGTCATACTAAATTGTAGACACGTTAAAAGAAAAGTGGCAAGTAGCAAGTTGGTCTGACATTTAGGGGATATTGATTACCTTGGCTGCTGAAGGTACATCTTTGTTTAAAATGTGAGAGAAAAGGATAGAAAAAGAGTAGAACTGGGTTTTCAAATATAGAAAGGGGGAAAATAGTTAAGAAGAGAAAATAGCTCTCTAAATACCGAGGTGATAAGAAGCTAGAAGGATGATATGCTTCTAAGACCCAACCAGTTGATTCATTACCTAGGGATTTTAACAGTGTCAACCATCCAAAAGAATGCTGCCTATGGGAAATACAGAAATTAGTCAGGAGATGCCACATGATGCAGAGAGGGGAAACTGCAGAGTGAGGAAGAAAAGTCTTGCACCAGACTACAGGTACAAACTGCATGGAAAGAATACAGTTAAGAACAAAAAGAAAACAAAAGAAGAAAAGCAAAGAAAGGAAGAGATGAGAGCAAGAAAGGAAAGAGAAGAGCCCATTTCTCAGAATAGAGATAAAAAATGATAATAAATTATAACACTAATTAGACTCATCAAGAATGAGACAATGTACTTATAAAGCTTACTAAAGAAGGAGAAGCCTTCACTACTGAAGTACATACTTGCTTGCAGGCCAAAAAGACTTACCCATAGCTAAAACCATGTGTAAAGGCAAAGAGTTGGAAAAAATATTGTAGAAGTCAAATAAAGGTTAAAAGAAGAAAGCCAGGATGGGAGGGACTTATCAAGAGGCAGAAAATTTTCTTAAAACTTGAGTAGTGGCAGAATCCCTGGTAAATCATTTCTGATGAAGGAAATTACACTTACATTGCTTCTAGAAGCACTTCACATAGAGATGAGAGTTAACATATTAGGGAGCACAGAAACCACCTATGTTGTAAGAGAAGCCATGCCATTAGAATTCTTGGAAAGATTTGATTACCCTTAGCCATTCAACAGCAACAACAACAGCAACAAAATAAGGCAATACACTGACTGAGAGAGAGTTAAGAAGAATTAGCAGAAAATGAGGTCCTGAAAAATAATAGGAAGGAGTGAAAGTTATCCTAGATTTCAGGAGAAAATTGCTCAAACAGGATGCCTCAGAAGATAGCAGTTATTACATAAACTTACTAACCCCTACCAGCCATACTAAGTCAGAGAAACAGAGCCAACATTGGCACAGGGTACCACAGGGCACAGTGGAGGCTCCCAGAACCTAGCAATTCAATGAATTTTACTCAGAGAACTGACGTGCTCCAAACTAGTCATGCATAATCCAGAATATCGCCCATACAATTGCGTAAAGATTCACTGACATTCAAATTGTCAGGAGTTAAAAATAGCATTAAGTGGCACTGAGACCCATGGGATGACTTTTCTGCTAAATGTACAGTTCTTTAAAGTTGTTTAAAAGAGTAGAAAAAGTAGAATCAGATATTTTGGTAAAACAGTAATATTATATAGTAAAAACTAAAGTTACATTGGAAAAGATAGGAAGCCAATTAGAGTATTTGAAATGGTATAACTATAACTTTGAATGTGTAACTGGAATGAATAGTTTGGGGAAAACCTACTTTTGAATTAGGAGAAAATAAATTGATTACCCAGATGATTGTACAGGAGGCTAAAGGGAAAGTGGTGGAAATGTTTCTTCAAAGCATGTGACTAACACCTTGTGGCTTATAAATAGAAATAAAAACCTCTTAAAACATAAAAAGGAATAGATAAATACTTACGGATAAGTTTAACAAAATACATGCAAAACATGTACACTGCAAACTACAAAACTTTGCTGTGGGATGTTAAAGAAGATTTAAATGAAAATATTTACCATATGTATGAATTGGAAGACTAAATATGGTTGTCAATTTTCTCAAACTAACCTAAAAATCAATCAAAATCCTAATAGAATTTTTTGGTAGAAATTAACAAACTCTTTCTAAATTTTGTTTGGAAATACAAAGAACCTAGATTAGCAAAACAATTTTGAAATACCTACAAAATTGAAAGACTTCACCTGATTTTAAGATTTACCTTAAAGCAACTTTAAAATCTTTCAAACATGTTAAAAATGAGCAAAATATATGAGTAAACTCTTAATAGAAGGACATGTAAAATTCTTCAACAAGCACATGAGATTTTTTATATCATTATTTATCAGAGAAATATAAGTTAAGCTGCTGTAAAATACCATTACACACAAACTTGCATGGCCAAAATTAAAAAAAACTAGCAACACAAAATGTTGGCAGGGATATAGAACAAGTGGAACTATCATTGCTGGTGGGCATATACAATAATGCACCTTGGCCTCCCAAAGTGCTGGGATTTACAGTCTGAGTCACCATGTCCAGCTGGATCATGCTTTTAACCATAAAATAGAAAAGCCCTAAGTAAGGAAAGGATTTGGCCAAACAGTACAATGTAAACATTTTATATAGTTATAAAATAAATAAAATAAATAAAACTCAAATAGAAGAAAACATCTTTTTCTAAAACTTAAATGCAATGTAAAACATGAACCTAATTGTGTCAAGAGTAGATTGTTCAATCAGAAATAGAAGATTCTTTCCATGAACAGATACAGTTTATTGTAATTTTTGAAATATCACAAACTGACTTGTGCATCATTTAGAATCTTGCTGTTTTAGCACTTGGAAAATTTTTGAAGGTTTTCGAGAGTCATGAGTTTGGTTTTAACTGCTGTGGCTTATTGAATCAAGGAAGGTAAATTTAATACATATTTATTATTGTATCTTTCAAAAATTAACTAGTTTTCTGGGATTAAGACTACTGAAAATGTCAGCACCTAGCATTATTTGAACTAAGCAGATATATTTTCCATATAAGATACTTGGACTTTTAAAGTGATTATTTCTGAAATAATATTAATGGGAAACTGATCACACACAAATCTCATCTTGTAATAGAAGCCTCATATGATACCCTTGATTGTGTTTTATATGAGACTATATGTCATACAAACTATGGCCAATTATTTTTATTTCCCTCAATATTTTTTAACCCAGAATTTTGTCTTTTATTTGCAAAAGACTGAGTTCTCTGCTGAGTGATTGAATTGTTTCTGCAGACTTTCTAGAAAGCTTCACAACAACTGCCAGTCCATTCAGAGTGTTTTTGAAGAATTGTCTTTATAAGTCTCATACTAGGAGTGGCAGAGAGAGAGAAACTATTGTAAGTGACTTTATGGAAAGATTGTATATACAAGGTAGGACATATTTTAAGGAAAAAAGAGCCAAAAGAAAGCTTAAAATTTCTTTAGTAATCACAGTGGAAGTAAAATAATATTGTTACTTTGAAAATATTATTTATACAGAAGAATGATACAAATGAGGAATTTAAATATTCAGCATAAAAAGTAATATAGAGTTCATACTTGAAACACTACTATCACTTTTGTTAGTATTTCTGCATATATTTTTTGCTTACTTTGTCTTCTGTTTGCATTTCCTCATATGTCTGGTTATTTTTGATTGAAAGTATTCAATATAAAACATTATAGATATAATCTAAGACTTCATATATGTGTGTACTTACATATACCTATATTACATATTCATATATTTTAATTTTATTTTTATTTATTTATAGACTTTCTACTTAATCTCAGTAAAATGTTTGGCCAAATTGCATAATCTGCTATTCCAGAAGCAGAGTTCTAACTCTATTATATCTTTCACCAGAATACTGATAAGAGATAATTTGCTTTCACTTTGCAGAAAAATACAATGTACCTTTTCCTGGATAATCAAGTTTATAGCAACAATCAAATTGTGTAGGTAAGTTATAGAGCTCATTATGATCTTCCAGGACATTTATGTAGCCCTATTGATGACATCCTGAAACTGAGACCTAATAGAACATGTACCTACGATCATATAAATAGAACTTCCAACAGCAATAGAGGGTTGTTCACACCCTGGATTGTTTAAAGAGGTTGTTCAGTTTGTCTCAATCAATTGAAATAGAACTGGTACCTCATGAAGGGACCAAATCATGCAAATGTGTACTTTATACTAAGACATTGCTAGCGAACTGCTAGGCCCTCTGCTATTTAAAAAGTTTATGTAGAGAACACAAAACCTCTGGCTATAGAAGCTGTGTCCTTACAACAGTAAGGAGGTTAATGGCAAGGCCTATGCTTTTAATCCTAATACTGGACAGTTCTAAGTAAAGCAAGAACTAGGCCGATCAGTACAATACCTTGAATTTCAGCAAATCTAGATGGCTATATTAAGCAGAGGGATCAGATTTCTCAGAAGCTCATACTTTTCCAGGTTTTAGATAATGACTGTCTATATGGTCAATAATGGGAAATAGTTTCTAAGTAATAGAAAAACAGTTTTCGAGAAAGAACTAAAGAAAGCAGTAAGTGATTCACCAATACCAATTTGGGTATGTGATCTATCAAAACATGAAAGAGAGACTTCCAGAAGAACCAATGGAAACAGTGTATTGCTGGAGGCATAAAATCTAATTAAAATTGCCTGGGACAACTGGAGATCGTGCTATCCTAAGACCCTTTCACAGGCATATCAAGAAGAGAACAAAGAGAGATCCGGTCTTTCCAGCGTAAAATACGCACTATCTCCAATTGTCAAGAAAAGGACTTCCATTTGTGAATGTGAAATTTTCTTTAAATGAAGTAGTGAAGAGGCCCATATGATAATTTACTCAGATTTCTAAATAAAACTGAAGGCCAAATTCCCAGAGGACTGATTCCAGGGAATCATTGGATTATACAGTACCTTTAAAAGCAGCAAAACCTGTTTTCTCACTGCCAGGAAGTTATAATGAGAGAGGGAAACTGCATATTTTCCTCAGCTGTGATTGACCAGAGTAAAATCAAGAGTGTGAAAAACTTTGTGCAAGATATGGATCCTCTGACACTGGAATTCAGAGATGAAAACTCAAGGCAGGGCAAAAATTATGCCCAATGGGCAAGTAGCATGGATAGCCAATGAGTCATTCACAGTTACATGAAGTAACCCTCATAGTGGAAAAGTTGAATGTCCCATTAAGGAAAGTTAAGAAAACACTTGGGTCCTGAATTTCACAGGAAATGGGCAGATGTTTCAACCCTGTATTAGGGACCTAAGTGAGAGGCCATCAAGGGAATGCCACTATTCTGCCACAAGTAGTTATGTCCATAGCAGCAGCCAAAAGAACACTAACAAAGCATGTCCAGAAACAAAAATTTTTATGGTCACAAAGGCTGATGGAGTTGCCAACAAATTTCAAAGATGATTTTGTCTCCAACTGATATGACTTAATTGAATTTTCCAAACCGTAGATGAGACATATTGAGGAATTTATCTTTTAATTATAAAATTAGGCTGGGCGTGGTAGCTCACACCTGTAATCCCAGGACTTTGGGAGGCCGAGGCAGGTGGATTGTCTGAGGTCAGGAGTTACAGACCAGTCTGACCAACATAGTGACACCCCGTTTCTACTAAAAATACAAAATATTAGCCGGGTGTGGTGGTGCACATGTGTTGTCACAGCTACTCAAGAGACTGAAGCAAGATAATCTCTTGAACCTGGGAGGCAGAGGTTGCAGTGACCTGAGTTCACACCACTGCACTCCAGACTGGATGACAGAGCAAGACTCTGTCTCAAATAATAGTAGTAGTAGTAATTAATGATAATAATAATAATAATAATAATATTAGTTGGCCCAACAAAGTAGGAGGACTATTTAAGGTATTAATATTTCTTAAATGCCACCCATTAGAGAAAGACCAGAGGCATTCGACTTTCTAACTCTAATGAAGTCCTAATACGCAAATGCCCTCTGTCTGTCTGTCTGTCTGTCTCTCTCTCTCTCTCTCTCCCCCCCCGACACACACACACACAAACAAATCACCAAGGAAATTGAGATGGTAGTGGAGGCAGAAGGAGAAATAATACGTTGAACTAAAACAGGACAACTTTCACATGGTGAAGATTGACAAACCAAAGATAAACAAATCTTAATATGAAATAGATAAAATTGGCATTGACTTTTTGGAATGATTTGGATACTGACTTTGAGAAAGGTTGTGGTATCAACAGCACTTATTGACACACTGTGCGACCCTTTGGAAAATTCTCCTTAATTTGTAATGAATGGGTCTAAGCAAAAAATTATTGTGTCAGCTCCCTTCCAGTGTTTGTGGATATTCGGGCTGGTTGCTTTTACTGTGGCTGTTTATGTAACAAGTGTTAAAGTTGCATGCGTAAACACCTCCCATGTGATGTGGTGACCCAGATGCACAATGTTAATGATACCCCTACCTTAATTTCTTCCCTCTTCATCAAAATCCAACCACAAACAACATCAATAACACAGGTGCATGGCCAAGCACAGCAGCTAGTTTTGTTTGTGCCTAGTGGACAAAATCCTGTGTTAGAGAATGGGCAACGACCATGTGCATGAGGAGCTGTCAGAGACACCCTATCAATTTGTTCCTTATAAGAACAGGTCTCATTTCATGAATCAGTGTAACAGTTTAATGCTTTTCAGTCTGGGAAGAAATTATCATTTTGCTTCTTATATTAATTTGTCAACCAAAGTTTACACATTTTGTTATTGGGTGTGTTCTGTTCTGAATGCTGGTCCTACACCGAGACATAAAACAGCTAGAAGGGGGTTATTGAGTGTTCCCTATGCAAAGAAATTATAAATGTTTGAGATGATGAATATACTAATTACTCTGATTTAATCACTATATATGTGTCAAAACATTAATACATACCCCACAAATATGTACAATTATTATTTGTCAATTTAAGAATTAAAGTAAATTTTTTAAAAGACATGGAACACTCAAGAAGGAGCTTTTGTGTTGTAAAACAAATGGCCGGTATTGTTTAACAACTCATAAGTAAAAATTACCTAATGATTTAAAAGAAATGCTAAAGGGAACTCAGCAACTCTGAGGACAGTCTTGAAACGGCCTTATTTCGCAAGTGTAAGATAAAATGAAAAATGTCCTGTGTTGACAGCAAAGGATTTCAGAGGCATATGTGTTAAAAGTCTACCCCATCTTGGTAACAATATAAAATTATATACTCATGTGTATCTATTTGATTATTTTATTTATCTCAAAAATATTATTGCTTGGTTAACTGTGCCCAGCACTTTTGGAGGTATGAGAAAAAAGCAGGGAACAAAAGAAGACAAAAGTCCTTGCCCTCATGGAGATTCTACTCTAGTAAGTATGAGAGACAGATAATATCCATACAACCATGTGAATTCCATGGTACATCAGCTGGTGTTCAGTGCTAGAGAGTGATGGGTGAGGGATGCAAATTTGAGAAAGACTGGTCCAGAAATGACTCCATAAAGGATAAAATTAACTGGGATATGAAAAAGGTAAAGTTTATGTTTGTTAGTTTTAAATATCAGAATCAGATACTGATTAATCAGCTAGACACACCTAATTAATAGTATCTGGGTCACTGGAATTTAATCTGAGCACATATAACACAAATAAATGGAAATTTCCTCTATTGATCATGTTGAAGATGAAGCCTTTACAGGTCTCTGTGTTTCCTAACTATCAGACTAACTCTAATATCTAACACATATTTTATAAGTGACATTTAACAGCATCCATAATGTGTGGCCCAGCAGAATAGGCACTTGAGGTGCTCAGGCTCCCTGAAAATTCAAGTCTCTTATCAAGTTCCATTCTTGTTTTCCATGACACCTATTCATAAACAGCCACCACTGTGTGGAAAATCCATAATAATTTTCTTACGCACTGATCCTGCCTGTCATATCACAGTCTGTTTCAAGTGTTATGTTGGTGTAAAGAGAGCAAATCGCATTAATTAGGATTTCAGCAAAACATCAGAAAACAAAATGATAAGGGCTCATAATTACAAATATATGAATTGTCAATTTTAGGACCATTTTATTAGAGATCATCCTGAGGTTTTATGTGGATGATTTCTTGGCACAGATGCTATAACCTTGGTGTTCGTACTTTAATGAGTATCAGTTGTCTAAATTATTTCTGAGGCCATAGAGAAGAGCATGAGCTGGCCAGTCCAGACGTACAGGGATGGTACCGGGGTGATACAGCAAGTTGGAACTGAACATTAGGATGAGACTGTTATAAGCTTGTGGGAATCAATCCAGTATCCAATAAAGGATGTGATTGAAATGTTTAAGACAGAGTTTGGAAATACCCTGGCAGAAGGGTAGCATTAAATGTGCTGAGTACATTCTTGCATTGGGGTTTATAGGATTTAGAAAGAAAAGTTACCGGGAATACAGATACGCAGGGAAATTTCAATAACAACATGAGATAAATAAGGGATGTGATAAAACATAATTACTTTTCCCAGAGAGTTATTACAAAGAGACCCAGTGAGAATTTTAAATGGGACAGAGTTGATTGGAGGTGTGGAGTTAGACTTCAATAACCTATGAGTACTGAAAACTAAGTTTAGAGGTAATTAATAGAAATGAATTGAACAGTCTTCCTGCCTCTCCAATAGATGCTGTTTTTCAAGATAATTCTGTCAAGAGAGAAATGTCTACTTTACAGAAGTCTAGATAGTAGTATAGAATGAATAATAGAATTGGAAAACAAAAACATACTTTGCAATCACTGACATATAATGTTAAAAACATTTTGTGAGTGAACAGTTACGTGATACCAAAATAATACCCACCAATCACATTCTGGTTGAATGGGGAGAAGCATAATTTTACCATGGAGGAATCAAGTGGCCATTACCTTTATTCAGGGATCAATTTTAGGTTTGGTAATAATGGGATGATTTTGTATTTTTGGTGTTATACAATGCAATGTACAAAATGTTGCCCCTCATGTCCTTCTATTAAAGATATTTACCGTCAATTTAAATACATTTCTATATTTAACTTTCATTTTGAAGAAATTACAGGGGATGTAGAAGCAAGTTCCCTATATTCATAATCTTGTTTTATTTCCTCCCATTAAGTGTGAGCCCAAATTAATGACTTGCTTCTAATTAATAGAATTCAACAAGGTGATGGGCTGTCACTCTTTTTTTTTTTTTTTTTTTGAGACAGAGTCTTGCTCTGTCACCCGGGCCAGAATGCAGTGGTGCAGTCTCGGCTCACTGCAACCTCTGCCTCCCAGGTTCAAGTAATTCTCCTACCTCAGCCTCCTGAGTAGCTGGGATTACAAATGTGTGCCACCATGCCCGGCTAATTTTTGTATTTTTTGTACAGATGGATTTTCGCCATGTTGGCCAGGCTGGTCTCAAACTCCTCACCTCAGGTGATCCACCCAGCTCGGCCTCCCAGAGTGCTGGGATTACAGGCATGAGGCACCGCACCCGGTTCACTTCTAAAACTACATTAAAGAAAGACTCTAGCTTCCATTTTGCTTGTTGTCTGCTGCATGCTCTGTCTCTTTCACACTCTGATGAAAGCCACCTGCCATATTGGGAGCTGACCTATGAAACAGTCTATGTGACAAGCAACTAAAAGAGATCTCCCACCCACAGTCATCAATGACCTCAGCCCCTCAGACCAACAACCCGTAAGGAACAAATCCTTCTGACAATCATGTGAATGAACTTGGAAGAGGACCTTTCCCAGCTAAGCTGTGTCTAGATTCCACTAGCAAAGACATTGTGAGATGATAAATGTTTGTTGTTTTAAGATGGCAAGTTTTGGGTTACACAGCAATAGATAAAATATACAAGCCAAATAACACCACAGGGAAATTTGGAAGGTGGAATGTTGTAAATGTTCTATACAACAATCAACATGCATTATTTTCAAGGCAGAGTGTCATCGCCACTTGGAATAAACAATAGATGCAATCTAGAGATTTACTTTGTATCTTGATTTGCACAGAATAGAGACAAAAGACATTCTTAGGACAGTTGGAAAATTTAAATATGGATTGGGTATTTAAGTATATTAAGGAATTATTAATTATGTTAGGATACTGTTATTTTGGCTCTAAAAGAAGATGTTTTCTTATGTATATATAAATATTTAAAGGTGAAATATTTTATTTTCTATTAAATATAGTATTTTATACTTCAATAGAGTCAGATAATGTAGGGGTGTTTCAGTGAACTGCACTCTTGGAGGTGGTAAAGTTAGCATTTTTTTTTTTTTTTTTTGAAACAGAGTCTCACTCTGTCCCCCAGGCTGGAGTGCAGTGGCACGATCTCAGCTCACTGCAAGCTCTGCCTCCTGGGTTCATGCCATTCTCCTGCCTCGGCCTCCAGAGTAGCTGGGACTACAGGTGCCCACCACCATGCCTGGCTAATTTTTTTGTATTTTTAGTAGAGACAGGGTTTCACCGTGTTAGCCAGGATGGTCTCAATCTCCTGACCTGGCCTCGGCCTCCCAAAGTGAATTTAGCATTTTAAGTACTCTAATCATGAATCTCATTCTAAGTGTGACCATAAATATCTTTATAGAAATCTGTAGAAGAAAGTTTACTTTTAGCCAATGGGCTCTTAAAAATAATTTTTTCTGGAGAAACATAAGGGAGGGGAAAGACATGTCTTTGACTAGGATGATATGTGTTTCACCATCCTTGCATGAAAATGAAATTTAAGTATTCAAGTAGAACAGCTGCCAAATACCTTCAGAGCAGTACTTGTGGTATAGATCTTCATGGTTCCAGTGGTCTCCCTTAATAGCCTGCTCTAGCAATAGAGTTGACTGTTTCTCAAGTGGACACATTGTAGCACCTGTACTGGAGTGAGATTTTTATTCCAGGCACGTGCTTGTCAGAGTATCTGAAGCCAGATAATGGGAATTTCCCAAATTTATAAGGAAAAGTCCTTTGACAGTTTGCGGGCCTGCTTGCTAATAAATGGCAGGATTTGGTTGAGAACTTGATTTTGTTGTATTAAGCCACCTGGTAGCGAGGTTCTGGAGAAGCAGACATACAGTTTCTACCTCACTTTAATTGCTGGAGGATACCTGTATTACTCAGGGTTCTCAAGAGAAACAAACAATAAGGTAGATGAATGGAAATAGATGATTGATAGATAGATAGGTAGGTAGGTAGGTAGGTAGGTAGGTAGGTAGGTAGGTAGAGAGATAGAGAGAGAGAGAGAGAGAGAGAGAGAGATAGATAGAGAGGGGATTTACAATGGGACTTGGCTCCTGTGATTATGGAGGCTGAGAAATCCCATGATATGCCGTCTACAAGCTCGAGAACCAGGGAAGCCAATGGCATAGCTCAGTTCAAGTCTAAAGGCCTGAGAACTTGGAAGCCAATTATATAAATCTCAGTCCAAGAAAGAAGGCCTGAGAAATGAAGAGTGCCAATGGTGTAAGTTCTGGAACCTAAAGGCTAAAGAACCTGGAGTTCTGATGTCCAAGGACAGGGCAAGTTGTGTATCCCAGCTCCAGAAGAGAGATGAATTCATCTTTCTTCCTACTTTTTTGTTTCATCCAGGCTCTCAACCAATTGGACGGCACCTGCCCACCTTCCCTAAGGGTGGTTCTTCCTTACTTAGCACACTCATTCAAATGCCATCCCTTCTGGAAACATCCTGACAGACATGCCCAGAAATAATATTTTACTGGCCATATAGATATCCCTCAACCCAGTTAAGTTGACACCTAAATTAACCATTACAATACCGATTGTGACAACTACGTTACTATTTGTCAAATATTTGGCTCTCTCATCTGGTGAGAAAATTATACTTGCCCCACCTGTTGAAATCAGGCAGGGCAATGACTGACTTAACTATGGCTAACAAAATAAAAACAGAAGTGATACGTGTCACTTCTAGGCAGAAGTTTTCAGAGTCCCTGCTTGATGACAAGACATGTTGTTTTTTACTAGTCTTCAAATATGGAAGCATGGGAAAAGTTAGTGCTTCTGTCTGGGCACCTCACTGACCACAAGGAGCAGAGGTCCCTTGATAACACACGATGGTTGTGTGACAAGAATGAGAAATAAACTGTGTTGGTTTAAGCCTCTGAGATTTTGATTCTACTGCATAGCCTAGCCTCTCCAGAATGGCCAAGCAAATCTTCCGAAACAGACCTGATGATGCATCAGTTGCTGAAATCAGCCTGCAAAACTAGCTCCCAGTGAATGGACAATGAAACTTAGAAATGAATAAACTGAAAACCCGTGAAAGGACTGGAAAAATGTAAAAGGAGTAATCAATAACAACTTCTGACTTCCTCTGGCCATCCTTCCACTTAACCAAAAAAAAAATTAAAGCAATGAAAACAATGTATGCAAGCCTACATCACCACCTTTATCTGCCTTCAAGACTCCACTCACACACTTTGTCTTTCCTGTTGCAATTAGAGTGAACTGGTAGTGATCTTATCTGAGACCAATTTAAATGTGTGTTCTAAATCTCATCCCTTCCAGCCTCCTCAAGAACAACAATTCTGCTGCCTTTCTTCTATGCCATTAATTTCTTTCCTTCTACCACTGCATTCTCATTGGTATTTACCATGAGTCTTGCATCATATCCCAATACTCCTGTTAACAGCCAGCCCTATGGGACTACTTGTCAGTCACCTAAGCCTGCAATGCAATGTCATTATGTTACGCTTTAAGTGAACTGTTGATCTGCTTGAAATGTGACTTATCCCCTGCAACAATACAAACATAGTTTGTCTCTCAGACCCTCCAAATATTCCCTCTGTGAAACATTTTCTGATTTTCCTCAATTAGAATTATTTCACTTTTGTTTTTTCAACAGTTCTTTTTTTCATTCACTTATCTGAAGTGCTTACTATATGCAAATCAGTGAACAAGATGTTGTAAAGGAAATGTGGGCACATTTGGGCATATGCACAAACAACACAAGGCAATTAGCCTAATTATGTTTTGAATCACATTCACAATATAATCATCTGTGGTTAAACATATGGAACTAATAATTGAGCACTTTTAACATTTATTTTGATTATCTCTTTATTTATCCACCTTTCCTTGTAGTATGCTAGTGTTGGATAAAAGCTTTCTTTGGTCATTGGGGTTCATTGGTTATTGGTCAAGACCATGAGGTTCAGAGTAATGCAGATGTGACTTCAAGTTCTGCTCTTCTGATTATCTGTGTCTTCGCTTCATTAAAACCTGGATTTCTTAGTTATGCAGATTCACGATAGTTGTAGGATCAGATGTGTGATGCTTATAACACAATTAGCACACTGTCTAGCACAGAGTTGGTCCCTCATAAACACTGGACATTACTGTTTCTGTAAATACTGTTTTATTTTTATCATCATATTTATTTTCACAATAGTATTGCAGTGTCTGGCATATAGTAGTGCTTATTAAACATGTGATGGATTAATGAATGAACGCATGCATGAACTTAGCTGATTTCAAATATTTTTCTCACCAGCAAGTTATATTTTATGTTGCTCTATCAGAGAGAATGGTTAATAATTTAAAAGAGAATAAAATAATATGGTGCCATCTAGGAAAATAAACAAAGCGTAGTGAGTCTTAAGGACCAGCTCTAATATTTTCTAGAAAAGAAAACAGCGAAGGTAATAATTGTAAGCAGTCTCATATGACTGTGAGTTGGCTATAACAAATGTGGAATGTCACCACTTTCTTTTATATATCCTAGAAAATAGTTTCCGGAAGTAATAGTTTTAGTTTGTAGTCATCTTGGAGTTTCTGTTCATGGCCTATTCGTTGTTCTATAACCTCTGGTAGGAAAACATATCCCAATCTTTGTTCCTACACTGTTAGTGTGAGTTTCATGAAGCCCACTAGACAGTCTGGAATAAACCCAGTGGTTAACTGACCACCTGTGAACCAGTTCCCCCTTACAGTCAGCGAGAGAACAGATGATGCCACCCACCCTTGGCAGAAATGGAAACATTTAGTTCTGCCTGGTGGACTACTGTGAGTCCACACAGTAGAATCTGACCACCTTCTACTTCTTGTCTTTGACTGGCAGTAAATAAAACCAGCCCAGCTGCGTGCTCATTTGAAACTTATTTTCTCCTTCACGTTCCAAACTCATGACTTGCTTGTGGCAGAAAAAAAGCTAATTATTATTCAGTAAGTTTGTGCTCCTTTACAGGGTAGAGTTGTTGCCTAAATAGACACTATATTTCCCAAGCTCTGCTCAATCAAGGTGGGGCCATATGGCTGGTCCATGCCAGTGGAATGTGGGTGAAAGTGATGTTTGTCATTTCTGGGCTGAGAAGAATACACGTCAGTTGATGAAATACAGACACCAGGATGAGCTAGGAAGTCACGTGTTTAAATGACAGAGTGTCCTTCAGCCTGGATCCTTGAACAACTCCTCAACTCCAATTTGCCAGTCATAGGAGAAATAAACTACTGGGTTAACAAACTGGGACTGTAGGTTTGTCTGTTCTGGCAACTGTTCCCTTAACTTTAATACAGCCCATCCTATTATTTATGTACCAGCATAAAATAGTCTCAAGGAGTCTTTCATATTCAGAACCAATCAATCACTATTCAATGGCTAATAAAGCCACTGTTGAGCTATCTAGCAGACAAAATATTTTGTTGGAGTCATTTGGACCAGTTTTTGAATATGATTTGTATGAATTCTTTATGCTGAAGCTGTAGAGGTTGGCACAGGGAACACTATCTACTGCAATAAACAACTGCAAATTTCAGTGGTTTCACTCCAAAAATGAAGGAAGAGGAATTTCCCCAGAAAGGAAGAATAAGCTTAACCTAAAACTGTTAATTGTATTTTTCCCAGATCTATAAGTAATAATACAAATTAATTAAGAGCATTAAAATATAATATTATTAATAATATAAACTTTACAATATAATGACGCCAGAAAGCATCTTAAGGTCTTATTCTGACAGTTCATTTTTGCTTGGAACATTTTGGTGAAGGGTATTTGGAGTTAATATCATCTTGGGAGTCTGAAATACAATTTTTTTTTGTCTTCTGTATGTTGTAGAAAGGGCACTTTGAAACCCCTTTTCCCAATGTGAAAAAAGGAAATGGAGACGGAGGTAGAATTTGCCTAGACATTCTGAAGGTGTTTGCTTCCTTACTTTTGAGACACACAAGACGTAGATAGATACGGAAGGTGGGCAGGACTTTCATCATTACTGCCAGAATAAGAAAAATACAAAAGCAGATATCTAAAAATTAGACTGGTTGTTTAGGCATATTTTACCCCTGAGCTACATAAAAAGGATAAGGTTATCAGCAGTCATCGTAAATTATGTTTGATATTCATTTTACATATTCCCTTATTTAATCTTCTAAGAACTACTTCAGGGATCCCCAACCCCTGGCAGTGGACTGGTACCAGTCCATGGCTTGTTAGAATCTGGGCCACACAGCAGCAGGTGAGTGGTGGGTGGGCAAGCATCACCTCCTGAGCTCTACCTCCTGTCAGGTCAGTAGCGGCATTACATTCTCATAGGACCACAAACCCTATTGTGAACTATGCACGCCAGGGATCTAGGTTATGTGCTTCTAATGAGACTCTAATGCCCTAATGCCTGATCATCTGAGGTGGAACGGTTTCATCCCAAAACCATTACCCGCTCCTACCCCCCCGTCCATGGAATCTTTCCTCCACAGCTCATGCACCTGATTGCCACTATTGATGAAAATCAGCTTACCTGGGAAATAGTAATTAGAAACGATGTCTTTCAACCACTATGCAATCCACAGGTCCATCCTTAGTGCCATGTCTCAGTTATACTAGGAGAGGGAAATCTTTGTACCTCAAACATTCCCTCAACCCTAGTTTAAAAACTGACAATATACAATGAGTTGTAACCCTTATTTAATCTCAGAAGTTCTGCCTTTAAAAGGTGTAGTATAAAAATGAATAAGTAACTTGTGGTGGGTGGGCATACTACCTGAGCTCCGCCTCATGTCAGGTCAGCAGTGGCATTACAAGTAATGGTCTTACTTGGAACATTTTGGATAAAGGGTTATTCTATGAAATCCCCAAAGCTGAGCTCATCAGCTCTTGAATTGATGGTGACTTTTGTAGGTGTTGATACTTTAGGGTTTTTTTTTTTTTGTTATAGTTATAAAATTCATGACCATTGAAAAGGCAGAGTGGAAACAAAATTGAGCCATAATTCTGCCACCAGCACTACTGCAAAAGAAAAAAAAAAAAAAGAAAACACATAAAAATTTCCATTTTAATCTTGCATTTTGAAAATACTGATTATGAAAATTAGACTAAGACAGTAATCTAACACTTGGTGCTAGACAGTATGTAATTTCACAAATTTCAATGTGCTGTACATATGTTATTTATTTTATATTCCAATAACTAGGCTATTCTTCATTCATTTTTAACATCATAAAAATCAGCTCAGCCCTGTTTAGAGGGGGCGGAGCAAGATGGCCGAATAGGAACAGCCCCAGTCTCCAACTCCCAGCGCGAGCGACACAGAAGACCGGTGATTTCTGCATTTTCAACTGAGGTACTGGGGTCATCTCACTAGGGAGTGCCGGACAATCGGTGCTGGTCAGCTGCTGCAGCCTGACCAGCGAGAGCTGAAGCAGGGCGAGGCATCGCCTCACCTGGAAGCGCAAGGGGGAAGGGGATCCGTTTTCCTAGCCAGGGGAACTGAGACACACAACACCTGGAAAATCGGGTAACTCCCACCCCAATACTGCGCTGTAAGCATACAGGCAC
>NW_016825936.1:1092311-1208712 GCF_001698545.2 Rhinopithecus bieti
AAAAAAATCAGCTCAGCCCTGTTTAAAGTCACATTTCGCTCCTTTGTTATCTTATTTTAAAAATTTAAGCATTATATTATGGAAATAAAACATTGTTCTTAAAAGGGCAGATTTTCATGGACTTATAATTTTAATCCATTTTAAAGGCTATCATGATAAATATAATTATGTAGTTTAAGAAAGTGAACAAACCCCCTTTTATGATTAAATAACACTTAATAACTTGTGACATAAACTAGGAACATATGAAATGTTTCAAAGAAATAAGTGGGAACGGATAATTTTTTATTCCACAAAAAAATATTAACTTGGTTCCTGCTATGGTGGAAATGTTTCTATTCTCTTAAAATGCATATATTGAAACCTAGTCTCCAAGGTGATAATGTTGGTAGGTGAGTGGGATTTGTATTCTTCTAAGAGACCCCAGAGAGCTCGCTTGCCCCCTTCTACCTTGTGAGGACACAGTGAGAAAGCATCATTCTATGAGCCAGGAAATGAGTCCTTACCAGACAATCTGCCAATGCCTTGATGGACTCTCCAGCTTCCAGAATTGTGAGAAAAAAAATTGTTGTTTATAGCTTATTTGTTTTCTTAATTTTTATTTCTTGAAGAAGTCTCGCTCTGTCACCCAGGCTGGGGTGCAGTGGCAAGATCTTGGGATCTTGGCTCATTGCAACCTCCGCCTCCCAGATTCAAGTGATTCTCCTGCCTCAGCCTCCTGAGTAGCTGGAATTAGAGGCACATGCCACACCACCTGGCTTTTTTTTATTATTATTATCACTTTTTATTTTTAGAGAGACAAGACTTCACCATGTTGGCCGGGCTGATCTTGAACTCCTGACCTCAAGTGATCCACCCTCCTCCTTGGCCTTCCAAAATGCTGGGATTACAGGTGTGAGCCACTGTGCCCAGCCACTTCTTTCTTTTGTATTCTTATTTCATTATCACAACTTAAATGGACTAAAGATAGAAAATTAGTAACAAGGAGCGGGGGTTCTGCTGTGACAAATACCTAAAAATGTAAAAGTGTCTCCGAAACTGGGCAATAGGTAGAGGCTGGAAGAGTTTTGAGACAAATACTAGAAAAAGCCTCCATTGTCATGAACAGGCTGTTAAGGGTGATTCTGGTAAGGGCTCAGGAGAAAAGCCTCAATATTCTTAGAGAATACCTAAGAGGTTATGAACAGAACATTGATAGAAATGTGGATGGCAGGGGGCTACCCTGCTGAGGTGTCAGATGGAAAGGAGGAGTATGTTATTGGACAATGCGAGAAACATCACCCTTATTACAAAGTAGCAAAGAAATTGCCTGAATTATGGTTGTGTCATAGTGTTTTGTGGAAGGAAGAATTTAGAACAATGAATTAGGATATTTGTCTGAAAAATTTTCTAAGCAAAATGTTAAAAGTGCAGCTTGGCTTTTCTTGAGTACTTACAGTAAAGTGTAAGAAGAGAGACAATTTAAAGTTGGGATTTTAATCAAAAGAATGGCATTTTAAAAAATGGGAAAATTGTCAGTTATCCATATTGACAGAAAAGAGAAAGCTTGTTTGGGAGAGAAAAAGGTTGTTCCTGAGGGACCTTTTGATAGAGATTAGCTTGATCTGACATCTAAACAGAAACCAGGACTTTTTCTCCAAGACAATGAAATAATATTTCCAAATAAATTTCAGAGATAATTGGGACTGCCCCTCTTAGTGTGGGCCAGACTACAAGAGCCTGGAGGATGCACAGATTTCAAAGCTGCACTCTCCAAATTCTGATATAGTACTCGTTGGCAACCTCAGATGTGGCTCCAGTGGGACCAGATGCAGTTTGGGCTAGGGTGATCACCACACCAGAGGGCACAAACTGTAAACCCCATGGTGCCATCTCTGCTACCACCACACAAAGTGCCTGAGCAATGGGGTATGTGGCCATTGCCAAACTCCACCTGGAATTTGAAGGATGGAACCCCTGAGCCTTGGACACAGAACCCAGGCAAAGGGCTGCTATAACAGTGGAACCACTGCAAAGAGTCCCAATTAGGGCAATGCCTAATGGAGTTGTTGGGGTGGGGCTTCCCCAAGAACCCAGAATGATAAAAATATCAGCTTGCATTTCCAGCCTAGGAGAGCCACAGGCATCTGAGTCCATCCTATGAGAAATGTGATGTGGGCTATGCCCAGCAAACACATAGGGAAGCTTTGGAGGACCAAACCCGCCCCAGTGTGTCTGGAAAGCAGGACATTGAGACAAAGATTATGCTCAAAATTTAATATCCTTTGCAGTATTAGGTTTTAGGCTTATTATTGCTTTCTTCTATTCCCTCTTGGAATGGGAATATCTATCCTATATCTGCCCTATCATTGTATTTTGGAATCACAAAATATATTTGATTTTACAGGGATAGAATACTATAGTCTAAATGTTTGTTTCCCCCTCAAACTTATATGTTGAAACCTACTAACCCATGTTATAGTATTTGGAGGTAGGGCCTTTGACAGGTATTAGGTCATGAGGGCTCTACTCTTATAAGTGGGATGAGTGCCTCTATGTCAGGATAGTGCAAAAGTAATCGTGGTTTTTGTCCATTACTTTTAAATGGCAAAAACTACAATTACTTTTGTACCAGCCTATTAAAAGAGGCCTAATGGAGCTCCCTTGCCCCTTGTACTATGTGAGGACATGGTAAGAAGGCTCCCTGTATAAACCAGGAAACAGGTCCTTACCAAACACCAAATCTGCTGGTGCCTTGATCTTAGACTTCTCAGCCTCTAGAACTGTGAGAAATACATTTCTGTGGTTTGTAATCTGCCCAGTTTGTGGTATTTTGTAATAGCAGTCAAATGGACTAATACAATTCCTTAAGTTTGTTAGACACGTGGAGACTCTTCTGATGTGAGAGCCTTTAGAAACAATAGAAAATTCCTTAAAAATATGTATTTTTTTTTCAAAGAAGGAAAACATAGAAAGTACCATAAACAAAATACATGTGTTATTGTTGTGCTTGAAGGGCAAGTCAAGAATTAATGTGAGGGATTAGTGAAAATTACCCCTGGAGTACCCAAGCCTACGATAATAAAGACAGTCTGGAGCTATTGTAAGTATGACAATCTTTCTATTTGAAAGGTTTTCTTTTTAAGCTAATTTCAGCACATGAAGAAAACCATTTTAATTTAAGATATCAAGTATATGGCAGATATGAGCAACCTTCCAACCAAGCCTCTTCCAGTGCTGCTACCATATTATATATATATAGTATAATAAGATTATATATATATATATATTTTTTTTTTTTTTTTTTTTTTGAGACAGGGTCTCCGCTAGAGTGAATGGCAATACGTCGGCTCATCGCAACTCTGCCCTCCAGTCAACAATTCTCCCTGCTTAGCCTCCCAAGATCTGGTCATTACATGTGTGTGCCACCATGCACTGGCTAATTTTTTGTATTTTGGTAGAGTCAGGGTTTCACCATGTTGGCCAGTCGCGTCTCAAACTCCTAACCTCAGGTGATCCACCTGCCTAGGTCTCCCAAAGTGCTGGGATTACAGGTGTGAGCCACTGCACCCAGCCTTGCTACCATATATTAATAGTAGCTTAGCAATTTGACTCCTTTTTGGCATTCTAAAATCCCTACTGCCATGAATTTCTTGCATTAAGCTAACTGTAAAAACTGGTAAGGAATGAGTATGGACTGCTAATGACAAGGACCTAATTTAAGTTAGCTTAAACAACAGAGAATTTACCATCTCAAGTACCTAGGAAGTTCAAGGTATGAAATGGGATTCCATTAAAACTGGCTTACTGGTTTTCTCAGAGCAGTCTCTATTCTCTGCTTCATTCTTCCATGGGTGGGTTGGAAGGCCCTCTCCATAATGTAGGAAAGTCGCCTCTGAAAACTTCAGGTCTGTTGACCTTTGGCACTCAGGACCCAGATGAGAAAGAGAGCCTCTTCACTGATCATTCGAACAATCAACCTGGGAAATAGACTGACTGGCTAATCTTCGTTCAGACACTCACACTTGGAGCCAGAGGAGTGAAGTCATTTCTAGTTGACCCACAGGGTTACTGATGAGGCAGGGTGTCCCCAAAGGAAGAGGGGTTGTGTTACCAGAAAGGGGAATGGGTACAATGCAACCAATCAACAACTTTTAAACACTTACTAGAGTCAGGATCTGTGATAGGCATGTCATATGTTTTCTTTTACCATGATCCTTAAAAATCTCACACGTGATCGAATTATTACTATTCCTATTATTATCCTCATCTACAATTTACTAACCTGTCGCTGGTGGGATGAAGGAACTTGCCCAAGTTACTTGTAAGCAGAAAAGTTGAAATCTGACTTCACGTTTCCTTTGTTCCTGAGCCCAGACTTTGAAACAGTCTTCTCTACAGAATGGCTTAATCTTGCAGGTTCAAAAGTGTATGTGAAAATTGTACTTTCTTTTGTGTGATGAGTACTTCCAAGGACCTTTCATCTTCTTCCTGCTATTTGCTCCTTCCTATGCTTCCAAAAATATTTTTTAAAGAGAACTGGAGACCAAAGCATAATTTGCATTTTATCACTATGAAATCTCTTTTCAGTTTATTCAGTTTCATTTCTGGGGTTTCGTGGTGTTGGACTCATTTTTATTTTCTTTCAGGTAAGGAAAACCAAGTCAGCAACTACTAGTTTGTATTAATGTAAGGACGTGTCCCAAATGGTTAACATTTCCTTTACCAAGATTTTTCTCACTTTACTCAGAAGAGTATATGAAAAATCAAAATCTATACATTTGTCCTCTACTTTTTCTCCACAAATCTCTGTGATTACGTGGCTGTCTTAGCATCTGCACCATACAGCATTAGCTGTACCTGAAAATAGTTATAAAAGACACAGGGAAAACTTTAAAAGTACATTGAACATAATTCCTTGGGACATGAAATTATAATTATAAATAAATGGAACTAAAACATTAAAATGTATTTTTTCCTGGAAAAAAGAGAACTGTCAAATGAGAGTTTTACGTGTCAGTAGGTTTTGTTAGAAAATTTAAATTGCTGGAAAGACATTCAGCTCCCCCACTTCAAATATGAAATCAAAACTGATATATTGAAATTTCTCTATTACTCTAGCCATTGACCTGTTAAAAATATTATGGGATGGTTTACCTCAGAAATTGGCATTAATAGGGAAATGACAAGAAACTTGCTGCCCAAATGCAACTATTTCCAAAATTGTAAAAGTTGCATAGGCATTCATTTCAATTTCTCATTTAGAGTGGCAGGGAAGAGTGAACTGAAATCAAATGCATCCTCCAATTCTTAAATGGAAATGCACTCAGGCTCGTTGGTTCTGAGAGAGATGTGTGCATGCAAGCATGCCTATTCTGAGCCTAAATTATTTTCTTCCCTTAATTCTCGCTTTTGCTTCAGTTTTGATTTGAGACACACTCTTAATAAGGGAATAAGAGAGTGATCTTCAGACTTCTTCAAATAACAATCACTATAAAGCTTATGATTGTACAATTATTACATCTTCTCATTTCCTAGCTTTTTAGCAGCCACTTAATAATAAAGGCCATTAGAAAACTCAGAAGCAACCTTTTTTCCTAGATAGTATTTTGGTGAAATAAATTTTTTAAAAGGAAGTAAGAAAAAAAGGAGATAATTTCCAGTTTACAAAAAAGAAAGCATTTTCCAGTTTATGAAGAACTTGAGTATTTCATCACATTTCTCACATTCATCCTCCCAGCGTCTTCATGGGGTCAATGATAACATTCATATCTATGAGCTTTTTGTCAACTAACATAACATTTGAAATACATTGATTTTTCAGTGAGTTTTAATTAGTAATAGAAATGTGCCAATTTTGTGGAAGACAGAATGGGTCCTTAGAAAAAAATAAATTACATATAACAACAGGCACTGAATGAGCGAAGAAGGAGCAAAGATCGGGCTCTGTTGAAGGTCTTCTAATACCTTGTGTCCTAGCGAACAAGAAGCTGTTTCTGTGTCAGATTTGAATCTTACCTCACTGTGTATAAAGTGCTGTTGTGGGCATCGCCATATTTGAACCTAATACCAACTTAGTATTTGAAACTAATACCAACCAAACTTAACATTTTCCCATGTTAAATTTGTCTTGATATGTTGTACTTTTGTCCTCAGTTCCAAATGTCCATGTCCATGCAACTTGCAGTCTGTACTACACGGGTGATGTATTGTTATCCTATTTATTGTGTTCATCCTTGGTTAGCCTAGTTCACCAGACTTTTTCACCCCTGCTTTCTATTAGACCGTGTGCTTATGGTATCCATCAGTCTATGTTACTACTTTTGTACTCTCCCACAGTGCCAAGGAAATAGTTATCAATATAAAATAGGTATAGAAATACATGTACGTTAGTCTGCATTGTAACAATGCATTTTAGTTTTACTGAAATCTAGCTACTATAAGCCTAGAATATAACTTTGATGTATTTTCAAAGGAAAAAAGCATTTGAAAGTTTACCCATTATTATTTCAAATACACTAGTAGTGTTCACAGAACCAGTCCTAATTGTTTTAAAAACAACTGAAAATACCTACTAAAATGTGGTACAGGCTAATAAAAATACAACATGAATGTCTAACAGAAATAATGTTTTAAAATGCAAATTACTGATTTCAAGTCCAATTTCATCAGAAGAATGAAAATTATATTAGTGTTTTCAGTGATAAACTTGATTTTATCTTTGAAAACCCCAGTTTAACATCTGGTCAAAGCATATGCCTACTTACATTTTTAAATACAGCATCTTATGTGGATTTCTTCAATCTGGTCTACTCTGTTCAAATTCCAGAGCACCGGCCATCTTTGACATTTATGTAGGCCCTACTTATCAGCCAGGTCCAGCTCAACTTCTGCCACCTTTCTGAGACCTCCCTTCTTTGCTTCCCTTTTACTTGACTTTGAGGCTCTTCTTTTTATCATATTAAGAGTGCCTTAGTCCATGAAGGCGGCTCTGGCAACATAACATAAACTGTGTAGCTTGTAAACAGGAGAAATGTATTACATTTCCCTGGAGCAGGGAAGTCCAAGTCAAGGTATCAGCAATGTCAATGTCTGGTGGAGACCCACTTTTCAGTTCAAGTTGACACCTTTGTTGCGTGTTCTCACATGGTGGAACAAGGCAAGGCATCTCCCTGGAACTTCTTTTATAAGGGCAGTCATCCCATTCATGAGGGCTCTGCCCTCGTGACCAAATTAATTCCCAAAGGTTTGGTCTCCTGATAGTGAATAAGCCTCAGGAGATCTGATGGTTTTATGAAGATCAGTTTCCCTGCACAAACTCTCTTGCCTGCCACCATGTTGCCATGATTGTGAGGCCTCTCCAGCCATGTGGAACTGTGAGTCCAATAAATCTCTTTCTTTTATAAATTACCCAGTCTCGAGTATGTCTTTATTACCTCCTAATACAAATACATTGGTGATTAGGTTTTGATACAATTTGGCTCTGTGTCCCCACCCAAATCTCACCTTGAATTGTAATAATCCCCATGTGTCCTGGGAGAGATCCGGTGGGAGGTAATTGAATCACGGGGCAGGTTTTTCTCGTGCTGTTCTCCTGATAGTGAATAAGCCTCAGGAGATCTAATGGTTTTATGAAGGTCAGTTTCCCTGCACAAACTCTCTTGCCTGCCGCCATGTTGCCACGATTGTGAGGCCTCTCCAGCCATGTGGAACTGTGAGTCCAATAAACCTCTTTTCTTTATACATGACCCAGTCTCAAGTATGTCTTTATTAGCAGCATGCGAACAGACTAATACAGGTTTCAACATATAAATTTGGGGGTACACAAATAGTCAGACATAGCAAAGGATAAGGTCTTGGAGAATAATACTCCCTCATTTCTCACTTTCTTTTCATACTGCCTCTGCCTTTTGAAACACTACTTCCAGTCATGCCTTTACCAATGACTCTTTCTAGTACCTTCCCAGCCCATAGCTATTTCATGGGCACACAAAGAAGCTAAATGTTTATACATCTTTATGAGCAATGAAAATTCAAAAAGCAAACTGGAAGATACATACACTCAGATCCAACTCTGGGCAGCTGAGCAATATCAAAGGCTCCCAGTTAAAGATGGTCATGATACCTATTAAATGAATCAGTGTCTTAACCAAATATGAAAGCACCACACAACTTGAAAAACACAGATAAACACTTATTCTGATTAGGAATCAGAAGAATACCAAGTAATGGATGAAATCACACATGGGCTATGTGTTCATATAATTAGTTTCAGTACATAAAAGATATTGTGAACAAATATTAAGTGGCAAATTTGGACAACTGTCTGAGATAAAACATATCTGTCAAATGAATAACTGGACATATCTTCATATGAAGGGCCATTTCAGTCCAAACAGGAATGGCAAGCATAGGTGACCACCAAATAGTGAAGAATATGAAAATCCATGGTCATCCCAGAAAAGGTAATGAATTTGACTTCTGAAATCAAATACAGAATAATACATATGAACCCCTATCTGTTTTTAAAGCAGTTTACAATCTTCCTGAGGTATTATTTTTATTTTGCAGATGAGAAAAACTGAGGCTTGGAGATATAAAGTAGTTTTTCTAAGTATTGGACTCTAAAGTCTTCATGATTTCTGCTGCAAAATGCTGCCTTATAGCTGTCACGGCTTCGGGTATACCACAGGTAATTTTATTTGTAAAAAATTTAACCCTGCTACAGCACATATTCCATTGATTTTAAACAATTTTATCTCAAAGGGCTCTTTAAACTATTTTTGTGGGTACACATAAGGGTAGGATAGATCCCAAATTGTACTTTCTGCCAACATTTTGGTTCCCCAAGTGAACAAAGAAGCCAAATAAGCTAGCTGACAGAATGGAGTCCTCACGTATCTGTGAGTGTGAGTGTGTAGATGTATATATTAATTCATCTTTAAAAGTTCCAATTTTGGAGCAGTAAAATGAGTTATTAAAAATGTCTTCTCTTGGCCGGACATGGTGGTTTACTCCTATATCCTCGTGCTTTCAGAAGCCGAGGCAAGAGGATCACTTGAGTTCAGGAGCTTGAGACCAGCCTGGGCAACATGGTGAGACCTCGTCTCTACAAAAATTTTAAAAAGTTACCCAGGCGTGGTGGCACGCACCTGTAGTCCCAGCTACTCGGGAAGCTGAAGTAAAGGATCACTTAAGCCGAGCAGGTGGAGGTTGCAGTGAGCTGGGATCACGCCACTGCACTCCAGCCTGGGCAACAGAGGGAGGCGTTGTCTAAAAAACAAATAAAAGATGATTTTTAAAAAAGCCTTTTCTATGTCTCTTCCTTTCACGACTATCTCATTCCTCAAAACCCACACTCAGGTCAAACTCCAGTCCTGCTGCTCTTTCCAGGAAATGTCTTCCCAAGTTGACACCGGCCCCTTTCCTTAGAGATTGAACATTTGAGGTTGCATATGGTTAGAAGACACTCATTTTACAGATGTGGAACTGAGGTCATAATTGGGGAAAAAAACTGTAGAAGTTAGATTCATTTGAAACCAGCAACAAGCTATGCAACAATTCTCTAAAGGTGTCAAACTTCAGTGATTTCTCAACACCCTTCTGGCTGCATCAGAATCTCTTAGGGAGCTTCAAAAAAATACAGATGTCTAGGAAATAACTCCCAGAAAGTTTGTATGAGTGGATGTGGGTAGATTCTTGGGAACTCTTTTGAAAACAAACTAATAAACAAATCCAGAACAACTCTCCAGGTAATGGTAGTAGTACCTGATCTGCTTATTGTTATGAGGTTTAAACTCATTAATTTTCATTAATTGCCTACATCACACATCAGCGTATAGTAAGCACTACAGTAATATTTGTTCAATAAAATGATTTCAGATATTTTATTAAGTCTCAGCCATTGTAATATAAGAGTTTTCTTTCTAACCATTCTACTTTTTAAAACATTTCTCTGTATCTGACACAAAGAATTTATAGGAGCTAAAAGCATTGGCTTTTCTTAAAAGAAGTAGAGATTTTCCTTTAACTTCTCTATGTGGATTTGGTCTAGACAGGTTGGTGGTCTGGATTTTCTCATCTTCATGAAATAGATGGAGCACAGAGGCACATCAAATTCCTGCCTTACCATAAAGCACTGTGAAATGGGAGATTCCCTGATCCCCCTGGCAGGATGTGGGACAGGAGTGTGGCTCGCCTGTTCAGTTGCTGCCACTGCTTAAACCCCTTATGGGAGGGGGAGCATGCAGATGGACACATGCAGGAGCCCAGGTGAGTATGTGTTACAGTGTGTCTTTTAGCCCTGCCATCTGTGGACAGTTTGAGTGTTAACCAGCTCACTGGACCTCTGCCTTTCTGCAAGGGCAGAGGACCAGTGTGACAGCTTCCTGTATCCTGAGCTATTGTCCAGCGTCCCACAAGATGTGGGTCACACATAGACTTAAAGGATGTATGTGGGGCGGGGGTGGGAGGAGCGGTTATTGAGTGGTGGAGGTGGCTCTCAGCGGGATGGATGGGGCGCCCCTGGGGGGAAGGAGTGGAAAGATGACATTCCCCTGGAGACTGGCTGTCCAGTTGTTGAACTGCTTTCTGTATTCAGACATTCCTCCTCCTCTCTCTTTCTCTGCTGCATCTTTCCACCATTCCTTGGCTTGTCTCCTTGTCTCCTCATCTGCTCCTCTGCCTGTCTGCTTTTAGAGCCTGGGGTTTGGGGTTTATATGGGTACACGATAGTGGGCATGGCAGGTCAACGGGCAACTTTTTGGGCGCAAAAACAGGAATGCCTGCCCCCATTTAGGGCCATGGGTCTCCAGCCTTGAGGGTGGGGCCTTTGCTGGGGAACCACCAGCTTCTACCCAGTGTTTCCCTGTCTCCTGTCCATATCAATTGTAGGTTGCATCAAAGAAGCACAGGGCCACACTAGAGACCTGATGTCTCCAGTTGCCAGTTGGAGATGTTGTGCTCTCTCATTAATTCCATCTCCATGACACTCAGGGAAGCTAAATCAACCAAATGCAAGCACATCAGTAGTTTTATTGGAGCCTTAGGTTTTGAACACAGGAGGTCGATAATTCCCTTGTCCCGCTTTAATAAGACACTAATGCCTAGAGAGGATTCGGCTGCATTTTTTAAGAGCCTCAAATGGTTTATCATGTCCATCAGTGATACACACAAAGCCTTCAGAATGTGAGCAGATAGGCTAGGCCCGTCCCGTGGAGCAATGACTGTGTGTATCACACCCTGCTTCACTGCACTGTGAGGGTTGTTTAAATGCAGTTCACTCATTCAAATTCAATGAGAAGAAATTAAAACTCAAAAATAAAATCAATACTTATCTCTTTGTGCCTACTCAGTGACCATGGACGCTGGCTTTCATGGGTAATAGATTCAAGCACCACTGCTACTGAATGCTGAAATTTATGGACTTCTCCATAGTCATTAATTAATAGTGTGCACACACAGAAAAATAACCAGGCAGAACACTTAGAAATAAAATTATTGCTGAAGCACTGACTACATAGTTTTTAAGTGGTCAGTCAGGTGAATAAAATGAATAATTGAATATGCTTTACAAGCAGGCAGTGTGGACAAGCATCCCAACAGGTTTTTAAATCTCTCTAAAAAACACATATCTTACAGAGGGATATGAATTGATTTTATTCTTATCTACTTGCCAAGGCCTTTTGTGGTTGTGCTTTCTCTGTGAGGGTTTACAAGAGCCCTTGCATCATAGTGTGCAATCTCATAAAGGATGCTTTGGGGAGTCCTTTTCAGTAAATAGCTGAGGACTTAATTTCAGCCTAGGAACCTGCAGAGAAGTTAGAGAGAGAGAGAGAGAGAGAGAGAGAGAGAGAGAGAGAGAGAGAGAGAGAGGAGAGAGAATATGGGTTTAGGCATGATGAAAATTATGCTATATCCTGGCCTTCTTTATACTTGTTGGAAAATAATTTCCATGGGGAACTTTTCTTAGAAAATGCATGTCTTGCTGGGAATATCTATTATCAATTGGGGCTATGTTGATTTCTGGGTGTAATTCTTGAGAGAATTCTGCTCCGTGTCTGCAAATATGGAAAAGAATGATCCTGGCCAGAGGAATCAGAACTGAAATTGTATTGCGTTTTGAAACCAGGTTTATCTTGGGCTTCCTTTCATCCTTGTCCTTTCCTCTGTCAACAAAATTTTTCTACAAAGATTAGATAGTAAATATTTTAGTCTTTGCAGACTATACAGTGTCTGTTTCAACTACTCAACTCTGCCATTGCTGTATGAAAGCAGACATAGACAGTGCATTAACAAATGGGTGTAGCTTGCTCCAGTAAAACTTCATTCACAAAAAAAAGGTGGGAGCTGCATTTGGCCCATGGGATATGATTTTCTGACCCCTCATCTACCTGCTTTAGAGCTAGCAAAGGCTTGGAATGGTTGACATCCCAAGGAGAGCAGAAGCAAAGGTGTGATGAGGAAGAGAGAGAATGAACAGCCTTCTCCAGCTCTTTTTTTTTCTTCACTGACAGGATTGTTTTCCTCCGTCTGTGAAAAGTTCTACTTCCACAGGGCAGGCCTAGTGCTGACCCATGGAGGGCAATGGAGAGTTTGGTTTTTCTAGTAAATTGGTAAGTCTTCTCCCTATTCCTATTCAAGGTCTATACGAGTAACTCTCAGAGGAGAGACTTGCAGTCAGAGCTCTTATTCCTCAATGTTTTGATGGTATTGTTTCTCTATTGCTTCTCTTAAAGGTCAAAATCATTAGCCTGAAGGTCTTACACTTGGGGAAAGAAAGAGTAAACCACCTCACTTATTTTTGTCACAACTCAAAGGAAAGATGGGAAGGTGGATGAGGAGGACTGATATTCCCCAGGCAGAACTTGACAAGAACAGAAGGAAATGTTTTCTTTAGATGATGATCCAAGGATGTGGTGAGCCCAGACATGAGGGTAGTTGAGAAAGCATGCCAGAGACTCTGCTGAATGCATTTGGATTGCAGAGGTTTGCCAGATCCCAAAGCTAATTAGGACTAGGCAGAAAGAGGCTCAGCATTCCACAGCCTGACTAGTTCCCTTAAGGTAACGCTTCTTTGAAGTCTGAGAATATCCCACTGTTTATTTAAGTTTTAGCCCTCAGCCTTTTCCAAAAGGATTTGAAGGAGCTTAAACATTAATCAAAATGCAAACTAAGATTATTAGTAATAAGCCAAAATCAAGCCTATCCAAATAAATTTTAAAAAGAATAAATGTTGCCAGAGGTGGAAGATAAGCCGATTGCTTCTCTGGGTAATGCGTTTGGCACCGGTGTGAGACTATTGCCTGGGATGTCCCCGGGGGAAGACAGAACCCAGGCACACTTCTATCAAAAGACACTGCCAAATTTCAAGATTGACCAAATTACAGGATTGAGTAACATCTGCCCTCCCACCTACCAATTCTGAGATTATTTTTATTTTATGTGGAATTTGGTTTAAATAAGCATCACTTTCAGGGGTTGGTGGTGGTGGGAAAATCAGACATGATTCCTGATGGTGTACGAGGATGGGAAGAGGCAAATTTAACTTGCATTAGTTGAATTTGAGAGGGAAGTATTTGGATGAGCCTCAGCTTTTCCCTTTTCACCCAGAAGCAACCAAAAGAGCAAAGCATCACTCTTCTCTCCTGGGGGACTGGCTGCCTCTGTGACCACTCCAAGAACCACAGTATCAATTCTACTCCCTCCCCACCTTGCCCACCTTTCATGGGGCAGGCATCCAACATTCTCCACCCCCATTCCAGGGAAAGGCAAGCAGATCCTAGAGCAGTGTTATTTAAGACACAAGAAAAATTGTACTAAAGTGTGTGCATTTGTGTGTGTGTGTGTGTGTGTGTGTGTGTGTGTGTGTGGTGTGCTGAATGTCAGTGAACTCAGGAACAAAAGAAGCCTACAGATATTTCTAGACCTTAGGGCAAGGTTTGGGCAGTTTCTCAAATAATCTTTCTCTCTGTTGTAGCCATTAGCAGAAATTTGATGAGTCGTTGGCCAATACATTCAGGAGTATTATATCAATGAGTTTGGCGGGAGACAACTAAAAATTCACTGAGCTAGGCCAGACCACAAAGGCCTGGGCCAGGTTTTCAGATTGCTAAAAATAACAATTCTGACTCATTAATTACTAAGGCAGAACAGTCATGATATACATGAAGGACTAGGCTCTGAAATGCCTCGGGGAGGCTGTAGAAGTCAGTCATTGTCACAGTACTATTGTGCAGCCATCCCCACCCCCACTCCTCAACTCAGTGGCTGGAAACACAGAATTAATGTGTGCTCACACATCTTTGGGCCAGTTAGAGTTTGGCTAAACTGATCTGGTTCCACTAAACTTAAACTTGGGGCCACTGATTGATGTCAGTTTCTCTTGTCGTGTAACTAGTAGGCAACTCAGGAACTTTCTATCATGGCTATGGTAAAAATGTAAGAAGACAAGTCCAATCCTGCATGTGCATTTCAAATCACATTTCAATTGTACTAATATCCCACTATCTAAAACAAGTTGAGTGGCCAAGTCAAAGGTCAGCAGCCAGGGAAACATTTTCTGTCTATTCTGAGCCCATGGCAAGGATGTGGATGGATAATACTACAAGGGAGTGAAAAACTGAGAACAATAATTCTATGCCAAAGAATAATGCCAAATAATGCCACTAATGCCAGAAAGGCATTCCTAAGTTGGTAGGTTATGCAGCCTTTGTGGAGAAAGCAAATTCTCTGGTTACAAAAGCCCCTAACCGGAGACCTAGGGTTTTCTGTAATGTTTTGGGCCAGTGAAAAGGGTAAGGTCAGAAATCAGGTCCCCACTCAAGGATGTCATATAAAGATGTCATCATTATAGCACTCTTACATCCTCTCATATTCTACTTTTAACTGAGTCATCAGGAATACCTGAGGTTTCAATATAACAGGGTAAGATAAAGCCTTCCACATGTTTTTAAAATCTTCGTTTCTCTCTAGCATGTTTTGTTCCACAAAGCTAAGGGCCAGGAGACTGTTTCTTTTTATTAATGAAACGAATCTGTTCCTTGTATAGACAATTTTTACTCTATGGAGATCTTATTTCCTTCTTTGTGAGAACTTTCAGGATGCTCATGGATAGCTCTGGCCATGACAATTTTAATAGAGCTTCTTTTTCCTCTTTTATTTATGAATTCTCTGTTTGACCACATGGTTTTCAGTTTTACTGCCACTGAACATTCATTGCAGGCTGCCTTGATTCAGTTTTGAATGCAGACAAGCAAAGAAGGAAGGAGGGAGGGAGTGGAAAAGGAAGAAATAAAAGAGAAAAAAGATTCAAATTGGTATCATGTCTTGTCCTTATGTTAAATAATCTTGCAATCAGGCATATTTCTTGGTCCTTAATATTAAACAACATTGAGAACAAGCAGCAGTAACTTAGTTCCTGGAAGATCCTTGCTCTTGGAAGGTAATACTAACAGCCAACTAAAATAGCCTACGGGTCAAGACTAATAGTTTGCTCATCAGAACTTCCTTCCAGATCCTCATAGTCCTGTTCTCATCAACCCAAAGCTACTATGGTATAAACTCTGTCTTGCAAAACCCACCTTAAAATGACCCAGTCTGGGCCTTTCCATAAATATTCTCTCTCATCATTTCTCCTTGACCTTATCGAGGTTGTGTTATCCATTACTGCAACAAATCTAATAAACTTAACTTTGAATAATCAATAGATTTTGTGGTCTTTAGGGAAATCATTATTCAACAGAAAAAAAGCAAGTTTTTTATTTGTAAAAATCAGCCATTGTCTTGTATATTTATATACCTATGTAAGCTACAGAACATACTCGGGCAATAACCTAACATGCTATCAGTTTCAACCTTGTCATATACATTAGTCATCTCTGACTTTTGATAGGAAAAGTCACATATAACAACTAAAAACATTCATTAAAATATGTGGTGGTTATTAAGAAAGATGAAGTCATGTTTATAAAGCTAGCAAGTCGGTTTGAAATATTTTGACTTAAGATGAATTAGGAAATCTTTTTTTCTTTATTTTAGGGTTAAGAGGTACACGTGCAGATGGGTAACTTGCATGTCACGGAGGAGGTTTAGTGTACAGATACTTTTGTCACTCAAGTAATTAGCATAATATCCAATAGGTAGTTTAAGTGAAGTTTTCTTCAATGCTGTTAGTCAAAGAGCATGGAAACCAACTGTACATGTTATTGACTTCCTTCCTCCAGGGGAGCCATCTGTGAGCCATGCTCTTGTCTCATTCCTGTGTGCATCCCTCTTCCTCCGTGCATGGCGTTCAGGCAACAGGGCCTGTGGCAGGCTGTAGGGCTAATTACCTAAACTGGTGACCCTGTCTGGGTTGGAAAGATTACCAATGTGTTGATGTCTGTGCACCCACTGTTGTGTGTGGAAAGATGGTGGATTCAGGTAAGACAACTATCAGGTGAACCAATTAGCAGGTAACCGAACATCCAGAAACTTGCAACCTTTTTTGCTTCTACTTTACATTTCAGAGGCATGAAGTGGTTGATTCTATTCTTGGTTTCGGTTTTAAAATGGCCCTACATGCTATTTCTTAAATTATTTTTCCACATTTATCATTTCAGCAAGACGTGCTGTGGGAGGATCCTTCTGCGTATGCTCTCTATTAACGCTGATTTTTGTGTTGCAGTTCCGACCTTCTCATTTATCTGATGTCCGGCTGTCAAGGGCCTGTCATGACTTCAAATGTGTAACCCTATGTTGGCTTTTGGAGTCAACTGATTTGAAGTAGAAGTTATCCCTAAAGAAAATTTGGCTTCCCCATTTTTAAAGTGGTGAAATAATGAAGTTTAGTGAGCAAAATATATAACTTTAAGCATTAAAGGGGAAAGAAAGAAAGAGCTAAGCAGAAAAAAGAAACAAAGAAGGAATGAAGGAAGAAAGAAAGGAGAAAAGGAAGGAAGGAAAAGGAAGGAAGGAAGGAAAGAAAAGAAAAAGAAAGAAAGAAAGAAAGAAAGAAAGAAAGAAAGAAAGAGAAGGAAAGAGAAAAGAAAAGAGAAAGAAAACAGAAAGAAAGAAAGGAAAGGAAAGGAAATAAAGAAAAAGGCGAGGAAAGGAAAGGAGAGGAAAGGAAAAGAAAAGAAGAGAAGCAAGAAAATGTACTGAATATAATGTTTGGATATTGTGAGTCCCTTAGAAAAGGTGTTAATAATCAATAAAGGAGGGAAGAGTTCTAGGTAGAAAGGTACAGACCCCTTTTCATGGCAAAGGTCAGTTATTCAATAAGGAAACATTTAGGATGATGTCTATGTGCCAAGCACGGAGAGAGTTATGAGAATGTCTCATTTCCTCAAAGTTTCTACTCTTATTCCAATAGAAAAACAACAGTACAAGATACAGGATGGAGAAGGTGAGTTGAATGTTTTTTAATTCAACACAGGAATTCTTGGTTCCACTCTCCAACTGAATGTAAGGAATTAGGAGATTAGCCTTACGTTGTTCTAATTTTTCCTGAGAGCTCATATCAACAAACACTTGTTGGACAGTTTCTATGAGGCAGGAACTCTGCTATGTTCTGGAATGAGCAGATGGAGTTATACAAATATGTACAAGACATATTTCTTGCCATTAAATTATATATAAGCTAATAGAGAAGAATAAGCATTAATCTGTGAAATAAAGAATAGTCAGACTTGGAAAGTTTCACCAATTTTCAACAGCATAGAGTGCAGCATTAGGCAAAGGTCCAAAAGTGATATCATCCAAATGGAATGCGGAAATTGGAAAGTTGAGGAAAAGGTCAAGGAGTCAGACAATGAATGAATCACTAAAGAAGTATTATATATGTTCATAGGTGAGTTTATGATTTCATTTTACTTGATGTCAAATGGTGGAACACCCAAATATTTTACTCGTGATTGTATTTTTGTGCTTCAGTTACTGGCACCTTTATTTTCTTCCATTAGTGCCCTACATCCATCAATGCCTATGTATAGAATATTTTGACCTCAGTAAATTCATAACAGTACTAACAACAGAGTCACGGGTGTTCTAGGAAGGAAAATAAGGGACAGGTGGACTATGAGAGATGCAAAATTCCAAGCCAAGGGACTGAGGGTGTCGTCAAAGGAGTAATCTCAGGCCCAGTAGCCAGCTGTCTCCTAATATTGATGTTCTTTTCTGCATATTATCACTGTCAGGCAAATCTTCAAAATATTTCTGAATCAAAGCCTGCACAAATGATAACTTTCAATGTGCAATGTTTCCTTTTATTTTAATTATTTTTTAGACAGGGTCTCACTCTTTCGCCCAGGCTTAAGTGCAATGGCGCGATCTTGGCTCAACCTCCACCTCCCAGGTTCAAGTGATTCTCCGTGCCTCAGCCTCCTGAGAAGCTGGGACTACAGGTACGCACCACCACGCCTGGCTACTTTTTTGTATTTTTAGTAGAGACGGGGTTTTACCAAGCTGACCAGGCTGGTCTCAAACTCCTGACCTCAACTAATCTGCCCACCTCCCAAAGTGTTGATATTACAGGCATGAGTCACCACACCAGGCCCCATTTTCCTAATATAGTGTAGGTGTGTTCAATTTTCTCAATAAATTTAAGTTGAAGTTTCATTAGCTCTTTTTTGGAATCCTAAATGGAACTTATTGTTACTGGTTTTGTACAACAAGAAGCAGAGCTCACAAGAAGTCACTTAAAATGAAGAGGAATAAAGTAGAGTGCTGGTTTCTTGTGTGACCAATGCCAGTTAACTGACATAGGTTAAATAAAACTTGTCAGTGTATGTGTGCATGTGCATGTGTGTTTGTGTGTGTGTAAGTACGCACACACTTGACCATGACAAGTAGAGGCTGTTGACACAGAGTGCAGCCTACTGTGTAAATCGGGGGTATAAGAAAACCAGGAGACGCTTGCTCTATTAGTTTCCTAGGGCTACCTCATCAAAGCATCGAAAAACAGGTCACTTGAAACAACAGCACTTTATTTCCTCACAAGGCTGAACGCTAGAATTCCAAAATAAAGGTGTCAGCAGACCCCCCCACTCTCTCTGGGATAAGGCTTTCTGTGTCTTCTAGCTTCTGGTGTTTTCTGGCAGTCCCTGGTATTGCTTGCCTGTGTATGTGTCACTCCATCACAGGGCCATCTTCTCCCACTCTTTTCACAGCATCTTCTCCCTATGTCTAACTGGCTCTATGTCAAAATGTCCCCTTCCTATAACAACACCAGCCACATCAGAATAGGACCCACACCAATTACCTCATTTAATTTTTTTCAAATTTTTAATATTTGTGGGAACAGAGTAGGTGAGTATATTGACATGGTACATGACATGTTTTGATATAGGCATGCCTTGCATAGTAATCACATCATGGAGAATATGGTATCCATCCCCTGAAGCATTCCTCCTTTGAGTTACCAACCATCCAATCATATTCTTTTAGTTATTTTTAAATGTGCAATTAAGTTATGATTGACCATAGTCACTTTATTGTGCTGTTAAAGAGTAGGTCTTATTTATACTTTCTAACTAGTTTTTGTATCTATTAACCATCCTCACCTTCCCCTACACCCCCACTTACTCCCCAACTATCCTTCCTAGCCTCTGGTAACTATCCTTCTCCTTCTTCTCTCTACGCCATGGATTACTTCTCTAACAGCCACTTTTCCAAATAAGGTCACACATTGATTTACTTGGAATCAGGACTTCAGCGTATCTTTTTGGTGTGATACAATTCAGCCCAGAACACTTGCACATGGCCCCTTTAAAAAGAAGTCTAGCCTAGAAACTGACTTCCAGCTTTACTGGTTTCACTGCTCACTGTTGTTTCTTTGGTACCAAGTATTCTCTGTTCTCCAATTCTTTCTGATTTATTTCTCAGATGGTTGGCTATGTCAAATAGTATTTTGGGAAGGGTAATGTGTCAGTGGAATTATTGCCAAATTCTTTTCTTGAGTTTTATAATTTTTCCACAATAAGACCGATTATTTGGGGGAATAAATTAAAATGTCCATATAATTCCTGCCAAAATCATAGAAGCAGAACTTTGTATTTCAGTATAAAAAGGGCCCTAGAGAAAGCTGATTTTCTTTCATCTGATGAAAGGACTTATGCTCCTCAAGGTTAAGTGACTAGATTAAGGTCACACAGTTAGAGTCAGAACCAGAAATAAAAATCCAAATGGTCAATGTAGATCGTGCAAAAGTCATTGTTTGCAGTCTCTGTATTCAGTTCAATGGTAGGATTCACACCCACTTTTAGAATCTTGTTGGAACTTGACTCAAAAGGACTAAGTTCAGAAGCCAGGCACTCCTCCAACTTCACTCACATATTGATCAAAGACATTTCCCTTCCACTATTCTTTGCAACTATGACATGCTTTCCATGTCAAAACAAAACAGTGGCCTTAACAGAATCAAGAAATGAAAATATCAAAACAGTTTGAGACTATTCCCATTTTAATGTAAAGAATATTACCTGGCAAATTTTTGACTTGGGTTTTCACTAAAATTAGTAGTATCGAGTGAATTTGTGCAAATCAAATGATGCTTGTGCGGAGTATGGAAAGTTATTAGAATCGTAGTGAATACTCCTGCATACTTATGTAATTTTGGAAATGCCACTGAGTGCCAGTTTCCTTGTAAGTAAAATCAGGGGAAAAATCATAATTCTTACTTAACTCATAATATTGGCATTCTGACTATAACTTGGCATCCAATAAGCAGCCAATAAACATTTATGTGTTCATTTATGTTTTTGGAAATACTCCAATAAATAATTATTTCATCTTGATGCTTCCCTGTGCAGATGATATTCAGACAGATCTATGTTAAAATCCAGATCTTCCTGTTAATAGCTATGTGACCTTGGGCATGTTTTCCTATTTTCTTGGTCCCTTCCTGCTTGAAATAAAAATGGGAATCATGATAATGACTTCATTATACAGATATTGTGAGGGTTACGTGCAATCATCCATATAAAGTGCTTGGTGTGGAATCTTAGCACTTAGCAAGTGTTTCGTTTGTGATAGTTACTGATGTCATTGTTATTTTTATTTTTCAGTACCATATTTAGGGCTTGTCTACTTTTGTGACTTCTAATTAGTAAGAGAAAATCTACATGTTAAAAGACTATTTTGGTTTGTCTCTCCTATCTTACTTATCAGGTGTTAAGCATAACTGAATAGGGAATAGATTTTCTAATTAGTACACAATGAGGAAGTTTCTGTGTCATCCATCTTATTATTCTTGACCTGAGGTATCCCTTTTTGGATTCCTATGCCTAGAACCCTCAGAGCCTGCTACAAATGGAATATGTGTGTCCCCCTGCAAAATCATATATTCCAACTCTAATCGCCAATGTGATGGTATTTGGAAATAGGACCTTTGGAAGGTAATTTGGTCATAAGGCTGGAGACTTCTTGATGGGATTAGTGTCCTTATAAAAAGAAGTAGGAGAAAGCTTGTTTCCTCTCTCTATGCTGTCTGCCTTATATGGATACAGGAAGATGGGCAATCTGCAAACCAGAAAGAGGATGTTCATCAGACACCTAATCTGCCAACATCTTGATCTCAGACTTTCCAGCCTCCAGAACTGTGAGAAGTAAATTTCTATTAAGCCACCCAATCTATGTGAATTGTTATAGCAGTTGAACTAAGGGCTTCTGTTTTTCCATTTTAAAATAATAATAGTAACAACTATTTTACCTTATAGAATAATTAATTATTGTATTTCTAATAATTAAAATGCTCAAAAGCTGTAAAACTGGTAACACCTAGTTGGCTATAAACTATCAAATAGATACTGCCTTGAGTAGAAGTATACCATAATTACCATAAAGAGGAGAAGTAAAAGAGAGAAGAAGGAAAGATATATATTTATACAGTGTCTTTTATATCTTAGACACAGTGCTTACCTGGTGCTTTCAAATATGCGTTTATTTAGTCTTCATAACAAATGTGGGTGCCATAATATGAAAATGTAGAACCTGGGAAAAGTGAAGCCTAGGGTATGGAAAGTCACTTAAGGTTACATGGCTGGTCCACAGGGATTTTAGTTCTACCTACCTCTTAAAATGGCAGATTGAGCACCAAAGTACTTTCTTCTCCATTTTTCCAAAATCTCAAATGCAAATTAAAGGTACAATAAGATACTTTTAAAACTATATGATCCAACAGCCTTTTAGAATATCAATTTTTTAAAAGTTTAAAGCAATATTTATGAGCATATATTAAGTTAATTATTTTATTATACAAATTTAAGTCTGTCTGACTCAATTATCTCTATTCTTTCCTCTAAACCATGTTATCTCATTATCCCTTTGATTATGGTCTCCTGTGTCTCTCTATAATTCTTACAAATGAACCAGTTGAGCTTAACAGTAAACCAATTATAGTATAACTTTCTCTATTTTAATCAAAGAAGGGAACCCTTCCTGATTATTCAGGGATTTTGATAATTTAATTTTTCCTTCAGGTCTTTGTGTAAACTTGAGGCAATAATGTAGTTTTCTCCTAAGTTAACTGCACTATCGTTGAACTCTTGGACTCATGTATGCTTAAATTAGGGATGTCAGTTTTAGAAAATTAAAATTCTGAATTCCAAGTTAAATTTGAATTTCAGATTAATAATTTTTTTAGTATAAATATGCTTCTGTAATGTTTGGGACATAGTTATACTGAAAAAATGTTATTTATCTGAAATCCCAATTTAATTGCGTATTCTGTATTTTATCTGGCAACTCTCTCAAATATGTGTCAGGATTGGCAATCATTGTTTTAATGACTGCTTCATCCAGAAATATCATTAAAAAGCAAACTCAGGTATATCAGTCTTTGAAATTTCCCATCTAATTTACATATCAACTAAAATGTCATATCATCTTTTAGTTCTCTGAAGAGATCACAAACTATAGAAGCTGTCTGATGTACCCATGAGATTTTGGGAAATAAATTATATCCTTTTTATAGGTGGAGTGAGCAGTATTGACATAGGGTGGCTAACTAATTGTTATGTATTTGATAACAATTAGGCTGAAAATCTGAGTCTAAGTTTGGTCTTTTGCTTTCTTTACCAAAATTCTACTTTCCTGAAGGAAATTTAAATTACTGTGGTATGAGTACTCTTGAAACTCATAACTAAAGGTGTACTAAGGTTCTTAGTTGCAAGCAACAACCAACTCTAACTTAGGCATAAGAAGATTTGTGGAGAGATTATTGAGAGCAAATTGACAGATACGACTTTGTAACTGAAAGCACTCCATGATTCTTCACAATGTGAAGTGAGAATCAGAAAACAACATTTTGTAGCTGAAACAACATCTTTAGTGCCATGTCACTAAACCTCTGCTTGCTCTATATTCTGCTTTGCATCACAGACTCAGTATTCAAATGTCCTAGAAAGCTTGACTGCTTGGCCAAGATTAGGTCACATTCCCCTTCCCTACCTGTACTGGAAAGAGGGTTCTGAACTTATGTCATGAAGCTGGAATTGTTTTCTCCCATGTCTGTCTATAATGGAGAAGAGAAAATTATGCTGTAAAAAGTCAGGGCAGGAAAATGGATGGTTGGTGGCAAAAAATCAATAATTATCCATTAAACATTTAGGTACAAAAGGCCCTTTTATATCCTTCTCTACATTGATCCCCAATTTTCCTATCAATAAGAGGAACACGGATGAAACTGGAGGTCGTTATATAAAGTGAAATAAGCCAGGCACAGAAGGACAAACTTCACATGTTCTCATTTGTGGAATCTTAAACCAATTGAACTCGTGGAGATAGACAGTAGAAGGATGGTTACCATCACTGGGAAATGTAGGGTGGGGGTATTTCGGGGAAGTGGAGAGGGTTAATGGATACAAAAACAAAAGTTAGAAAGAATGAATAAGACCTAGTATTTGTTAGCACAACAGAGTGACTGTAGTCAAAATAATTTGACTGTATGGTTTTTAAAAACTAAAAGGGTATAATTGGATTATTTGTAACACAAAGGATAAATGCTTGACGTGATGGATATTCCATTTACTGTGATGTGATCATTATGCACTGCATGCCTGTTTAAAAATATCTCATGTAATCCATAAATATATACACCTACTACGTGCCCCAAAATTAAAATTAAAATTAATAAAAGGAAAAAACGAGGTAACCTTCTGTAGAATAAGGAAGCAATAGCAGCAATGGAAACTGAAGCATGGTAGCTGCCTTGAGAAGTAATCCTTAATATTAGAAGTCATTTTTTTTGTGAGGATCCTTCCATGTAGTAGCTTTATTCTTTGCCTTTGTGAACTTACCCTTCTTTTGATCTCCCTCCTAAAAGCTATATCAACTGTAAGGCTAACTGGATTCAAGGATGGTGGATACTATCTCAGTCTGAGTTTTTCTGGATAACAGCTCTCTGCCTTTCTTAATACAAATTTATAATCATTATCATCGAGATGAGGAACTTGTAACTTTGAATACATGGGTGGGTTTTAAGGAGTTAGAAAAATTCCTGTAACTTATTATAATTTTTGAGTAAGATTTTACGTGCGTATTCCTATAAAAGAATCCACAGTTCTAAAATGTATATTCTCAAAGGGATCTATTAAGGAAAACAGGGTTCAATGACATAAATGAAACCAGGAATATTAAATGTCTTTGCCAATTTCAAATAACTTTTTAGTAGCACAATCAAGACATCAAGTTCCCAATATAGAGAAATTATTTGAGTTTTGTGCCAATTATGCATGTATTTCTAAAGGCAAAATACAGAAGCCTTTTCTTTTTACTAAATATACCCTTCATTCTGGGAATGTCACGATGGCATTATCAGCTTCACCTCACTCCCCATGTCTGGTGATCCTGGCAGAGAACCATCTAGCCAAGCAGATGACTGAGACCAACCCTTCCTCAATTATTTCTTTTTTGTAGAAATGCCATTAATAGCTAGTACAATACTTTGTGCAAAGATACATTGTTTTTATGGCTTCTTGATATTTCCACTTGATGTATTTTCATATAGGTAAGTTTCTTCTCATATCTTGATTGCCTGAATGGTCTCGTAGCAGGATTTGAATAACTAGAGAAAACCTTAATTGTATTTAAGGTGGCTTTTATCCTTTGAAAAAGCTTCTAGATTTAAAACATTACTACTCTTTGTTTGTTCAGGCTATCATAACAAAATACCATAGGCTGGGAGGCTCATGAACAACAGAAATGTGTTTCTCACAGTACTGGAGTTCAGGAAGTTTAAGATCAAGGCCCAGCTGATTCAGTGCCTGTGAGAGCACACTCTCAGGGCAAGCCTGGAAGGGTCACCAGGCAGAGAACTGGCTGAGCAAGTGCAGAAGCTGGCCAGGGTTGCGGGAGTGCCAGCAGTGAACATGGTGTGTACTTGACACAAGTAGTATTTGAAGGCTTGCTTCCATCCTGAACTGTTGTTTGTGCAATGTTGGGAAGAGCATTTATTCTCTTTGGGTCTCAGAATCACCTGTAAAATGGGGGAATTAAGAGACCTTTAAAGTCTAAAGTTCTAGAATTGCACATACTAGCAGTGAAACATTTTGAATTTGGGATTTAGGTCCCCCACCTCCGATACATTTTCCCGGGAGGATCCAGGGGCATTAACTCATTCAGATCTTTGCAGGATTCAACATTTATCTTTAATGTAACCCTGAATATCAGCCAGCTGATTTATAATGGTACATTTTTACATCTTCAATACATAGTAAGGAAGAAACATGAACTGAAACCTTTAGAACAGTTGTAAACAGCATGGAATCACATAGAATTTTCCCTCTAGAAAATCAATCAAATATTTAGTTCATAAGAATATTTTGATTCAGCTAATTAATCAACATTATTAATACTTAGAAGTAAATTATAATTATACATTGTTGGTTGGATTTTGATGTGTAAACATAAATTGAGTCTCCTTGTGACTCTATAATACATGTAATGTATTATATATATGAGATGGTTAACCTTTACAAACATGATTGTTTTTAGCCTTGGTATTATTAGACTTATAGTTCCAGGGAAGTGCAAACCAGAGAAGTAACTTACAGAAAGGGACTTCTATGTAATATTATCTATGAGTGGAGGAAGGAGTTTAACATGGGAAGCAGATCTAAGAGAGCATCTGCTTTCAACAGAATCTTACACATAAACTCTGATTCCCATGGGTTTAGGGAACATGCTCAGCATGTAGAGTAATGTTTTCTATTACTTTCATTTTCCACTTTCCTATTGCAAGCGTCTTCTTCAGAGATGTGTTTCCCTTTTAATCGGGCTTCGTCTGTTGTTCTATACCTGTCAGGTCTCAAATGTTGTTCCATAATTCTTAGATACGATTAAATGGTAACCAATTTATCATTATCTCAGAGGCAATTTAAAGCCTTATGAGTTGGATTTTTGTTCACATACACATGGGGAAAAAGAGAGGTTGTCTGTGATGAAAGGTGAATGTTTCCCTCAGGGAGGCAGTATAATGCTGTGGTAAAGGGCACAGGTTTTGGAATTCAAATTTCAACTCAGAGGAATTCCAATTCATTCATTCATTTAACAAATTTTTGTTGAATTGTTACTATGTCCTAGACACTGTTGTAGGTGCTAGAGTGTAACAGAGGAAAAAAAAATCTACCCTTGTTTATCTTCTATTTTAATGAAGGAGTTAACAACAAACAAGATAAATGGAAAAAATGTATACCTAAATATATGAGATCATGATAAGTGTAGGGAGAAAAGGAAATTAAAAGAGGGATTAGAAGGTTGAAATGTTAGTTTAGCCCAGGGAGGTCTTACGGAGAAGATATTTTGCCAGGAGCAAATGCATATTGTCTTAGTCCATTTTCTGAGGCTGAGTAATTTATTTAAAAAATAACAATGATAAAAGAGGTTCCTTAGTTCATGGTTCCAGTGGCTGGGGAGTTCAAGGTCAGGCAGCTGCATCTGGCCAGAGCCTCATGCTGCATTATGATAGCTGATGGCACCACAAGATAAGAGTGTGTGAAAAGGAGGCAAAACACGAGGGACAACTTTATGGTATAACAATCCACTTTTGTGGAAACTAATCCAGTCCCTGGAGAGTGAGAACACACTTCCAGGAGATAGTACTAATCCCTTCATTAGGGTGGATTCCTCCAAACCCAAATACCTCCCAAAGGTTCCACCACCTCTCAACACCATCACATGGGGGTCCAAGCCTCCACTTGAGTTTTAGGGGGACAAACCGTATTCCAACTATAGCAAATGTGTTGTGTTACCTAGAATTTATATAATCTTTTCTGCAAAGTTTACAATTGTGTGTCTCTGTTGGAACTCTTTGCTGGGCTTCTGCCAGCATTTGGAAGGGCCTTGTGAAAGTGGGGTATCTTAAGCTTAATTTGCTTCATGTTAAGCACACACCTAAATCTGACACTTATTAATCAGGGTGACTTCGGCCAAGTAATTTAACCTCTCTAAAAAGTTCCCAGCTGTGAAATGGAGATAATAAACATATTAGTTCACTTTACTGGATGAACTGTAAGGCTCAGACAAGATAATGCACAAAAAAAATTCATCATTGTGTTAAGCACAAAACAGATGCTAAATTCCTAAATTCTTAAACGTATTCTTACGTGTCCTGTTAGTTTTGCCTACTTGCCTCTTACTTTTTTTAAAATTTATTTAACTACCCAGGCTATTTATGTGTTCACCATCATTTTTTAAAGCAAAATATTAGTTAAATTAAAAATCCTGATTTAGCTGAGCTTTTTTAAGGCACCCAAGTCTGGGAAGAAGGTAAAATGACATAAACGAAGCATCTACCTTTTATATATATTTTATATGTATTTATTCATTTAAACTTCTATCACACTGTGAGCACTTGCAGTATTATTAAACTCATCTTTTAGATGGAGACAGAGAGGCTCAGAAATATTAAGTAAATTGTCTAGTCACTCAGCTCATAGAGCTATAACTAGGATTCAGTCAGATATTTGTACTTAAAAGTTTATACTGTTTTCATAAAGTCTGAATGAATAAAATCTTCCACATAAATGAATTATTCATAAAATGAAGGTGGTATTCTTATCACTCAGTCTTGACCTTATGGAAATTAATTACCTAAATAAGGCATGATATTTACATATTTGTACCTGGTCCATTAAGGACTCAGAAGCAGAGGAAATTGGCAAAGATAAGAGGAGAACTGAATTTGATTTTCAGCCTGAATTATTGTTAGTGTGTTTAATAAGTGTAAATAGGCTAAGAGCATTTGCTGAAGAACACTTAGGAAATAAATCCATATAATGCTACCCAGGGCTGTTTATAAAATCACTGTTCTCTCAACAAATCTACACTTCAGTTTGGCAGGCTCCCCCGGGGGCTGGTGCCTGAGAGCCTGGAGACAAGATCCTGCTCATAGGATCAGCCTACCCATTGCAAAAAGGCCTCTCCTCCTCCAGCAGCTGGTCCAGTTCTCCTGATTCCCACTGGGGATCCATCTGTTCTTGAATCTCAATGCCAGCCCTGTCCTGTGGGAGCCACTGAAGCTGGTGATGCCCTTGTGGAGTATGCCTGCCCCGATCTTATTAATGTGGTGATTAGGCCCGACATGGAAGACTGCTCTTCTGGAGCTGAGCTAAAGGACACACGAACAAAATAAGCATTTCTGATATGGACACTACGAGCACACATTTGCCTGGCAAAGACGTCAGCTTATTTCACTTCACTTGACTTCGGGCCAAAAAGGAAGACTATTGGCTGATATTTTTGGGGGGAGGATGGGGTGGGTGCAAATTACTAACACCAAGATTTTGTTGTTGTTTTAAATTAATAAAAGGACTTCGTTAAAGATTATAAAAAAGAAAAAGTGTTAGGTGTTTTAACTCTTCTCATAATTCACTTTTATTACTTGACTCCCCATCTATCAAATCCTGAATCCTAATGTGGAACCTGATATAAATGAATTAAAACAAATTTAACAGTGGGCAAAGTAATTATTGGAAAGACCACGAACTCTGTCAACAAATGTCCATGTATTTAGTTAGATGGAAGAGGTCATTGATAAAGACATGCTTTTTAACAAAGAAACAAATTAGAATTATTGAATACACTGCCAACAGGGAGAAGTGAAAATTTTGATTTTTCTGGTCAAAAGATAAGCTAAAGAGTTTGAAAAGCAGACCTACGTATCTCAAGATCCTCAAGAATTATCATCATATTAAAACATAAAATATATTTTATGTTAATAACAATCATTCTAAATCATGAGTAAGAACTTAGACTTTAGGTTTAGGCTTATGAAGATGAGAAAATTATTATATTGTATTTTAAAAAACCATTTCATTAAAACAAAACAAGGAATACCACTCCCTTTTAAGGTAATGAGCTCTGGCCACCTGCAGAATCCATTTCTTTTTTCTCTCCAGCATCAGTAATGAGCATGAATCATGGAGTCAGAGTGACTTAGGCTTGAATCCAAGCTCACACACCTATGGAATAGTAAGCAGCAGTGGACAAGATTATTATTGTTATTACGTTTGAGAGTGAAATGTACTTACATCAATAGAAAACATCTGTTTGTAAAAGTGGAGGTTAGAGAAGCTTACTTAGCAAATGGAATTGTCTTGCTTAGGAAAAAAGGGCAAATCATGTATGCTGTATTTTTATCAATTATAAAATGGGGACAAAAGTACACTTAAAGCAGTATTGTTGTTATAATTAAATAGATATTATTTAATGTACAGCAAAGGCATGGCCTGTTAATTCCTTTCTTCTTCCCATTTCCCTTAGTCTTCTGCCTGTTCAGATTATTTAGTCCAAATCTTAACTCTTACACAGATAGATGACTTTGCCTATCACTCTAGTGATTATACCCCAGCAAACTCTGGCCTGATATTTTTATGATTCAGCCAGAGCAGCTTTACTGACTATCATTTGTTTGTTTGCTTATTTTCATGCAACATTACACCACCCGTGTTGTTCCATAGCAGTCAGGTAATCAGTCCTAGATCCCACTCTTTTGCTCTGATGCACGTTCAGGGTGAATAACATGCTTAGAACATTAATGACAGACACATAAGTATTTACATTGGCAAAAAACAGGACTAGCGTCTACCATTTAAAGAGAAACTGACCTGGCAATAGATTGTGATGGTTGAGAGGTTGGAATACTGGCCAGTTAACTAAAATTTAATTCAGGAAATAATCAATTTATAAAGTGCCCAATTAACCAAATTAGTGATGTTCTTCAATTTTTCACTGTGAAAAGGTTTTACTGATGCCAAGACACTTACCAGGCCAACATAGTTGACTTTTGCAATACCCATCATTTTATTGGGGAATGGGTGGGCTGTTTCTTAAAGGCTATGTGTCTCTTGGAGATTTGCCCTCTGCCTGAATGCTGTGCCTATACTAGCTCTAACTCTGTACCTCCTTTGTTTGAGAGTTTTTGGCAAATTGATCACATGCTAATATTTGCCAAAATGGCTTTCAGTGAATTACATTAATGAAGATCCAAGAGTCTGAGTCTGACATTGACTTCCGGGGTCTTTTCTCCAGGTTCACCACTTGCCAGCTGGATAACCTTGGCAATTGAACCTCTCTAACCTTCAACATCCTCATTCATAAAACAGGAAAGATGAGAATATCATGACCTAAGTTGTGTGGATCTATGAGGTATCCCATGCAATGCGCTGTACATGAATAACTACAAAATAAGAGCTCAAGCACTGTGACTTATCATTGTCTCATAAGACTCAGATCACCATGATTGTCTCTGTGCTTCTATTATTGGAAAAAGACATAGGTAGGGTTTAAATTTCCCCTTTTTGCACCTAAATATGCAAGACACTCTGTTGGACGTTTATTTCAATTGACTCTTACAAGAATCCTTAACATGATATATCAACAAAAATGGGATACTTCAGTCACAGAAATCTACAAAATTGTTCAAGCTTTAATGGATTCACAGGTTCACAGATTTGAACCTGTGTCTAATTCTAAAGGCCATTAATACGTCATGTTATGACTACTAGATATCAGTTCTTATGTGTGTATTTTTAGTCACAAATCTGCCCCGGCCTCATATCAGTTATTTTTGATTTTTTAAAATATTTTATTTAATCATATCATGGTTTCTTAAATCAGAAGGGGTTTAAGAAATGATGTGAACATGTAATGCTCTTATTGCTTCTTTATTTATCACTTTGGGAAATTTGTTATTAGTAAGATAATGCTTTAAATTTAAGGATGTATACATTTTGGAAAAAGTATTATCCATATATTCATATTGGATCTATCCATATATTCATATTGAAAGGAAGACGGGTTGACAGGAAACACATACTATAATAGAGACAACCAGAAAAATGAGAATAATAATGAGGATGGCATCACCCTGTATTTCGTAGAGTATAGTCACTGGCAATCCACTCTTCCTGGGTCCTTTTACATACGCTTACCTAATTTAATCCTTGGAGGATGGAAGAGGAGAAATTGTTAGCCTTATTTTACTGATGAGAAAACCACATCTCAGAGAGGTTAAGTGATTTAACTAAAGTCATATATTTAGTACATAGTAGAGCTGAGAACGGAGCTTGAGATTTTCCAGAAAAAATTTTTAACATTGGAAGAAAATGTGTTTAAGTGCTAAGGATAAAAATGACTAGTATAACAGAGGCTCCTGGATGTTTCTCGATGTCCATTTTTCTCATTTCTCTTAGAGATAACCTCTATTGCCAAAGAACCTCACCTTCCAGAATAGTGACAATATCTCTCGGCCTCCCCTCAGCAGTGGCCAATTAGCTTCTGAGGGTCTTCCTTATAAGATTGCTGACATATGATCCTCACCTCTTTCTTCCTGTCTCTATTCAACCTACCTGCACTAGAACATGGTGTCTCTATCTCCATCTTGGGCCATGCTCTTGCAGGCCACACACTGGGGATGGTGGAGAGGAAAACTAAAAGTTCCCTGAATCCCACACAACTGGGGAGACACTGTATGAGACCCAAATTACTCTTTTCAGAGCAATACTCACAGATATTGTTCTTTGGGGAAGAAAAAATGGACTTTGATCATATTTATGTTGCTGTTATGCTGGGTCTCTACTGGCACCAAATCCAATCCTAGGTAATGCAGCACCTATGTGGAAGTTTTGTTCCTGAGGCAACAGGCAATACATGAATTTGAAGACCAGAGAGGCTGGCTAAGAAGAATCAAGACCAGAGGTCTGAATTGAATTCCTTTAGGAAAGAAGCATATTAAGAAAAGTTACTAGATCCTGGGGGTGCCTGAGAGATGGCAGAACTGTGCCTGAGTGAAGGAGCTGTGATTAAATGAAAGAGAGTGAGTCAGTTCCCCATGTCGAGAGGAAACTTAGAGATTCGTAAAGACACCCTTACATTGACCACTGGGCCCTTTCACATAGGGTTTTGTGACTCTACCCTTGTTGACAAAGAGAGCGGCCAAGGAAGTTAGATTTGGGGAAAGATGGTGTTCCCTGTTTGTTTCTCTTTCTTCCCCCTCAGTTGCTCATCTTACTTAACAAGAGATTTCACATAAGAGACACTTGACTTGCAGGCACTACAATGACCACTGTTCTTAGGCCTATATTCCACGGACTTTTCCCCAAATTTACTGAACTAACTTAATCACAGAAGATGTCTTCTCTGTCAGGAAATATCACCCGTCACCTACTTGTATGAGTTATACAGACACACAGGAAATGCCTCTTTCTTGCACTTTGTAGTGTGCAAAACCCTATCATACATAATGTCTCAGTCATTCCGTATCTTTAATATTAGTCTTTTTTATTTTTATAAACTTTTCTATTTTAGAATAGTTTTAGTTCTATAGGAAAGTTGCGAAGGTAGTTCCCACACACCCATATTCATAATAGTTTCTCTCATTATTATCATCCTAAATGACAGTTCATTTGCCATAATCAGTGAACCAATATTGACTATTATTAACTAAAGTTTATAGTTTACTTAAATGTCTCTAGTTTTTGCCTGCTGTCCTTTTTATGACACAGAATCCCATCCAGAATAACAGTATATTTAGTTATCAAGCCTCTTTAGGCTCCTTGTGACTATGACAGTTTCCCAGACTTTCTATTGTGATGCACTGGACAGTTTTGAAGGGTAGTGGTCAGGTATTTTGCCAAATTTCCCTCTATTGGGATTTGTTTGATATTGTCCTCATTATTACACGAGGGTTATGGGTTTGGGGGAGGAAGATCACATAGGTAAAGTACCATTCTCATTACATTTTATCAATATAACATAGTATCAACGCGATTGATTTCTGATATGTTACCTCGATCACCTGGCAGAGGTAACCTTCCTCAAGCTTCCCCACTGTAGAGTTACTCAGACGTTAATTTTTTAATGATTAATTTCTAAATTCCTTCTTAATTCCTAAAATAAACTGAGTTACACTTACATAAATACATGCAATATGATATGACAAAAATAGGCAAGGCAAGTAGGTGGAATGGGAAAATGAGGACAGGGAAGTAAGAAGAAGAGAGGCAAAGTAAGTACACAGAAATGCCCACCAGAACACGCTGTACCAACACCAAAGGCAAATTGCAAATTTAGCTCCAAGCTTCTTAAAAGCCAAGTCACAGAAATGGAAATATGATGCATTAGGAGACTCATGTTTGTCCATAAATTTTGTTTTAATGCATGGGCCTGCTAAAATTTCTCATATCTGTCCTTCTCAGAAGTCTAGTGGGATATAATGGCCAACATTTTAGCACTTTTTTTTTTTTTTTTTTTTGAGACAGAGTCTCGCTCTGTCACTCCGGCTGGGGTGCAGTGGCACGATCTCAGCTCACTGCAAGCTCCGCCTCCCGGGTTCACGCCATTCTCCTGCCTCAGCCTCCCAAGTAGATGGGACTACAGTCGCTTGCCACCATGTCTAGCTAATTTTTTGTATTTTTAGTAGAGGTGGGTTTTCACCGTATTAGCCAGGATGGTCTCAATCTCCTGATTTCGTGATCCGCCTGCCTCGGCCTCCCAAAATGCTGGGATTATTTTAGCACATTTCTATGTATGTATGTATGTATGTATGTATGTATGTATGTATGTATCTATCTATCTATCTATCCTCCATCATCTTCTTTCTATCATCTACACATCTAGTAATATATCTACAGTAATTCTTTGATCCTTTAATCCTTTGATGTAAGCTAAAGGCATAAAAATTAAGCCAGAGTTCAATATATGATATTCATTAAGGGGAGTCTATTAAGTCCACTCATGTTGTTATTTAAATTTGACTGATCCAAGGATAAAAGGTATGCTGTTTTTAGTAATAAATAGACTGCTTATGATTCAGACAATAGACATCAATACCATTCCTCATAAATGAGCATTTGATAATGTTCAGGTCTCCAGAAATGTAGGTTATATTTTCTAACAAAACAACAGAAACAAGAAAACTGGAGTAAAGATATGTGCATGCTATCATGTAATCTCAAAAAGAAGATGGAGTTTATACCATCTTATGAAAAATAGCAGCTCTAACTAAGATCACATGGCCACAGGAGTATTTTTAGAGAGAGATACACTTTTAGAAAGGTACATTGATGTACTCAGTGTTTTGTAGTCAGTAAGAGGAAAGGCCAGGACTCAAAAATTGATTCTCTGTCTCAAGAATTCTCTTTGGAGGATATTTGTATACCAAAGATTTTATTCTGCTAATTATTTTAGTGGCAGATGCCTCAGCCAGAGCAGCTGTACATCCTCATCTTAATTTGGCTTCTCAATGCAGCATAGCCTCAGGGCCAGAGTGTTGAGTCAGTCATACCTGAATTTGAATATGGGAATGTTACTGTCCATTATTCTCTTTACCTACCTAGTATGGTGGCTGGCATGTAAGGAGCACTCAATACATTTATGTTTATCAGAGTCATTATTATTTTTATTTCTATTGCATGTGCCCAAAACAGTTATTGATTAGCTGTATCAATGAATAAATGAATGAATGAATTCAGACTTTACCTTTTTTTTTTTCTGGCCATGGATTCTCACTCTGTCACCCTGGCTGGAGTGCAGTGGCATGATCTCAGTTCACTGCAACCTCCGCCTCCAGGGTTCAAGCAATTCTCCTACCTCAGCCTCCCGAGTAGCTGGGACTATAAGCGGACACCGCCATGGCCAGCTAATTTTTTGTATTTTAGTAGAGACGGGATTTTACCATGTTGCCCAGGCTGATCTCGAACTCCTGAGCTCAGGCAATCCATCTGCCTTGGCCTCCCAAAGTGCTGGGATTACACGTGTGAGCCACCGTGCCTGGCCAGACTTTACCATTTCTTAGCTCTATGATACTTAGTCAAGTGAGGATAACACACATCCCTTTGTGGGGAAGACTACATAAGATCAGAAATGTTGAAGCACCTGATCATGTGACATATGAGAAGGTGTGTATGAGTACAAGAACGAACTTGCCAGCTCACAGCATAAGCTCCATATAGCTGAGGCACTGTATTTGTTCATCTCCAAGTTTTAATCCATTTTTTAACACACGTCAGTCTTTTAACTGTGTCTTTTCAAGAGGATAGAAAAGAAAACTGTAAGAGACATTTCTATTTCAGAAATGGTAAAACATGGGGAAAAAAAGAATGCTCTGAGATGCAAAAAAATATGGCATTTTATTTATGAATTGTTAAGTTGAACATGTAAGGCTTATATGAGTTTAAATGAAACAAAGCAATTTTCTCAGGGACAGATCACCCTTGAATAAACAGACCTTCAGGTTTCAGCTGCAAGAGGTGAAAAACTTAATTTCTGCTCTCCAGCAAAATAGCAGTGCCCTTAAGACCTTGCCCTGTAATCAGCCCATCCCTGGTTAAAACATTAGGCACAAGAGGCACAGATGCGAAGAGCTCCCAAAGCTTCGTATAAGCGTTGTTCCCAATGGCATACACGCACAACATGGTCTATTTGTGCTAAACGCATGCAAAAGTTGGTGCCAAATATGCAGTTTGCTTAATGATGGAATAAAGACCACTAAAATTAATGGATATTTGAAACTCATCCTTCCAATACAATTATTGGAGCAAGAGATGTTAATTATTCCCATTACTTCCCTCCCCACCTCCCAACAGGCTGCTCTTTTGACTTGTGAATGCAACTATCTGCTTTGTTCCTAGTGAACTTAATTCATCAGGTGGGTCTATTTCCAAGCTCTTAGTGCCTCACATATAACACTTCAATTAAATTGAGAAGAGTAATTACTTAAAGTGACAAACAGAAGAATGCTAATTAACTAAAAAGTTCATTTCAGGGCACTTAAACTAGAGTAGTGCAAAGTAAAGAGGTCATGATTTAATGTATTTGCCTGACTTGCTTTTGTAAAACACTGTTCTTCATTATAATAACGCCAAAAGAGCAAAAGTATGCTGCATTAACGTAGAATTAATGACTCTTGGTTACTCAGGAGATTTGATTTCTGTGTTTTTATTCACCACGTGTATAAGATTCATGATTGAGAATAAAGTTAATGATGTTGGATTTTAATCTTGTTATAAATTTTCAAGTTTATCTTAATGTTGCTAATGCCCTGGCTAGAAAATCAAGCCTACTATATTTTTTAAACCCCTGAATCCTAATTAATTGAAATGCAATTATATAAATATTTAGATAATTTTTGTTAATGCTATGTTTAATATCACATATACTCATCCTTGGTGTTCGTATATAAATACCCCGTGAGCTTATTAAAATATTTAACATTTGGTTTTTGTAATAGGGGATTTGAACTCGGTAAGTGACTCAAATAATGACAGAAGCCACCAATAAAACAAAAATACTCTTGCTAAATAAACATAAAGAGTCAAAAGAAATATAGTCTACTATTTTGCTAAAACTTACTAATCATTAAATATGCCTTATTTTTAATTTAACTCAACATTTTAATAGTAACCTATACACACCAGGATGAATGTAGATGAGACTAGAACAACAAAGAAAATGAGAGATTGCATCAGTTAAAGCCAACAAGTTTAGCTTATTGACATACACTTGATATTAAAAAATAAATTGAGATTCCATTTGCACAAAATGTTTGGTACCTGGCACCACAGTAGGTGCTTGACAAGTATTAGTTGACTGAATTTGGGAATAATTACTATATAATCAGAGAATGGGGTGCAAAGGGCTTTCAAAGGTGTTACAGAATGGAAATAACCTCCAGCTATATATTTCAAGTCTAAGAGGGAGTATGTTCTACTGTAAACGAGAGGAGGTCTAGGTGGATGCTTCTGTTGTTATATTTTTCAGCCACCAACTATTGTGTCAACTTCAAATAGCTAAACCTTCGGGGACAATACGTTTTTCTTTTCCCGCAACACCACCCCAGGAATCTCCTTCATCGGTATTATTGACTGAATTGTGTCTTCCAAGAAATCACGCTGAAGACTCAGTACGTCCAAAGGCAACTGTTTTTGGAGATAGGGTCTTTAGAAAAATTATTAAGTTGTAATGAGACCATGAGGGTGGGTGCTAATCCGATTTGACTATTGTCCTTACAAAAAGAGAAATGTTTTACACACAAAGAGGCATCACGGAAGCAGACATAAAGAAAAGGCCACATGAGGACACAGTAAGAAAGTGGTCTTCTCCAAGCCAGGGAGAGAGACCTTAAAAGAAACCAAACTTTCAGACATCTTGATCTTGGACCTCCAATGTCAAGAGCTGAAAATAAACAATAAAACATAAAATGGTGTTGTCCCAGGAAACTGATGCAATCAGTTACCCTACCATCATTTCTTACTATTCTGTCTCCCTGTCCATTTACTTATTTCCTCCAGCCTAGACATTCATTCTTTTCTTTTACCTTAAAAACAAAAGAACTGTGCATGTGTGTGTAGACACACGTAAGACAAAGCTATCTCCACTTTGGACCTTTCTCTAGCCATCATGCTACCTTTCTCTCTGCCTTCTTAATCAAACATTTGTCTGATGGTTTACACTCAGTGTCTGCATTACTCACATCCTGACAAGACTTTGGAATCAGGCTCCTGGATGTACCACTTCATTGAAACCATGCAAATTCAACTAGTGACTCTCTCAACAGCAAATTCAATAGGCAGTTTTCCCATCTCATGTTGTATGACTCCTACATGGATTTTAAATCTGTCTTACTGTTCCCTAAATCTTGAATCCCTCTCTCCCTTGGTTTCCATAATGCTATTCTCTTCTGGTTCACTTCTTACCTCTTGCCACCATTTGCTGATTTCTTTCTTCTGATAGTCTTCATTGGCCAGACTTTAAAGGTTGGTATTATTCAGGATTTTATATTGAGCCCTCTTCTCTTTAGCCCCTACCTTGAATATCTGAGTGATCTTGCTTCTTTAATTTTACAATTATTTATACCTCAACGAAAAATAATCTATATCTCTAGACCAAGAACGCCCCTGAATTTCAGAACTTTATTTCTCATTGTTTTATCTCTCTATGGCTGTTTAAAATCTCTAAGCAAAGCAGACCTTCTCTCTCCCTCCCTACCATTTTCGTAAACCTTCTCATACTAATAAAATCTGTGGCCCAGTCTGGGAATCTGACCTATTTCTTTTTCTTTAGATAAATGTAGATAATCTTTTATAATTGTGAGTCACAAAAGGTGAAAGATTTATACGGTCTGAAGAGAAACTGGAGGGTGAGTCACAAAAAGTAACAATTCGAATTGCCTTCCATTTAAATAAAGGAATACAAAAGATTTCTTGACAAAGAATACCATGTTTGGGCCTGAGTCAGGTAGTGGCAACTCAGTGGTTTAACCAATTCTATGAGCCTAACAAATAATAATTTTTCTGTTAATGCCTGCAGAGTGCTCTTTTGTGTTGTTGAGAGTGCACCTTGGGAATGGAATCAGAGGTTAGAGCCTTGCTTATCAAATAGTGTGAATAGAATTCCCTTACCTGATGATGCCAAAAGAAAAAAGTATCGACCAGCCTATTTTTGTAGTTTTTGTAGAATTTGTAGCTCTTATTCAAAATGACTGTTGCCCATTTGCACAGGGGTGAGGATGGGTGTGCTGTGGTTGATTATTCAGGCACCATGGAAGGGAAGAAGTCTGCAAAATCAGTTAAAGGATAGACTTCAGGCTATCCCAGGAAACATGTAAAAATCTAAGATTTATTGCTGGAACCAAATGAGAAAATTGAAAACATGCACCTATATTCATATACATAAAAGATGCAGGCATGGCAACCAATCAAGACCTCCAATTTTCTGAGATCATACAGCTATGTGGTGTGTTGGAAATGAGGTAATATGTTAATGAGAAGAGAGTTAATTGAGAAAAACGTCTATTCAGGTTTGCTGTCTTTCCAATTGACAGTTCCTCATCACAAGGGACTCACTACAAGGTCAAATCATTTAGTATCTGCTCAAATCAAGACAAAATATGTATGTACAAGGGCTAGGTCCCCCTCTTCTGAAGCCTTCACTACTACACTTTCAAAGAAAACACAGATGGATCTAACTCATTATCTTGACCCCAATCTTCCAAATGGATTTCCTTCCTATGAAAATCTACTTCTCTATTACCATCCACCAGTTGCCCAAGCTGGAAGCCTAGGATTCAAACTCAACATACTTCTTTATCCCCACACGCTGGAGCCTAACTTCCAAATATCCTTTGCATTCATATTATTTTCTTCATTCTCATTACCTCATTACCTGAGTTCTGGTCCTTACAGCTGTCAAATGGACTATCTTCCTCCAGATCTATGTCTCCAACGATCCCTCTAAGATCCACCAGAATCATGACTCAAGTATTTTAATATTATAATGGAGCTTTTACTTTATTTAAAAGAACAATTTTCACTGCTAAAAAAAAAAAAAAAAAAGAGACACAAACAATAAGATATTAGGTTGGATAACTTCAAGTATTCCTTCTGGCTCCTCCATTCCAGGGCTCTAAAATTGACGTTCATGTCAAGAACAAGGAAAACACCATCATCACCATCATTGTGAACAGTGTAGTTATGGTTCTCTACAGCGTCTGACTTCAGCAGGAACAGCTACACAAGTCCCCCATTCCTTTTTGGTTTTCTCATGTCTAATGAGAAACTTTGCAGCCTTAAATCAGAATTTCATGCCATCATCATCAAACCATCAAAGAAGAATCCCTAACTCAATATGTAGGCAGTGTGCTGGAAGCTTTTTGGTATGTATGCCTGTATCCAAAACAGCACCTGGTCAAAGGAGCTATGTTCTATTACAACTTGAGTCATCCTTTTTCCTTACTGGTAATAGTAACAATGTTCTTTATGATGATTCAAGAAAGTATCATAATCTCATGCATTAACAGTACCTCCCTTGTTCTTAGAATATATCCATAATGTATTCCTCCTACCAGAAAGTGGGAGGCTTTGAAGTGCTTATTATATAACTGAAGGGATTATGCAAGTTTTGTTGTTAAATGGACTATTTTTTAAAACGCAATTCAAATACGTTAAAAATCCCAGAGTCAGTATCTAATGGTCACAGAACAAGTAACTATTACACTTGACAATACCTCATATCTAGCATATAGCATATCTAAAAGTCTATATTCAGTTAATAAATACTACACTTAAATCTCTGAGGTGATTATCTCTTTATAGATCTCTAAATATATTTTGAGTGCATACCTTAAAGTCTACAATTCTTCAGACTAATTAAACTGAGAAAATTGCATTTGCAATGGATGATATTCATTTCTATTACAAAAATCAAAAGGTATATACACAAATATATATTTGGGAAATATGTATACATATTTATATATGTACATGTGTATGTATATGTGTGTATATATACACATGTATATGTGTGTATAGGTATACATATACATGTGTGTGCATATATATTTTATATATATATATATTCATCTTTAGGAGAGATTCTGTATCTTTTAGGTATAATCTTTCATTTGCTCTGGATGGAATGAATCTGTTGGTGAACATCTTCTGGAAAAACATTATTTAGTGTGGTTGCATTTTCTGCTTTTTCTAGAAGGATCATTTCTACGAATTTCATGTAGGCAAGTTGATAGCAAGATAAGTTTTATATGTGTAATTTATTTTAAAACACTTTAGTATGAAGAATGTGATACACACATATGTCCAGGTTTCTATCTACACCCTAGGGTCAGCCAATTGTCAATATCAAGAATCCAGGTCAGGTACAGTGGCTCATGCCTGTAAGCCTGGGCAATGTAGCAAGATTCCATCTCTAAGAAAAGACCAAAAAGAAAAAGAAAAAAGAAAGAAAAAATTAGCCAGATCTACACCTGGTGCCACCCGTAGTCCCAGCTACTCAGGAGGCTGAAGTAGGAAGACCTCTTGAGCCCAAGAGTTCAAGGCTGCAGTGAGCTGTGATGCTGTGATCGTGCCATTGTACTCTAGCTTGGGTGACAGAGTGAGACTCCATCTCTAAAAAATAAAATAAAATTATATTCTACTAAACACCCTTCTCTAATCAGAATGACCACACACTTCAAAGCAGCTACTTTAAAGAAACTATTTGGAATTCCTTTACCTCAGGTCATCCGTATGGCATTTTTTTTAAATCAGCACAATGAATGCTAGAAAAAGTAAGCATAACTGAAATTAGTGGTATTCAAAATACGTGAATTGTCAAATATATCTTAAGGAAGCCCCTTGCCTTTGCATGAATACAGAGGATACAGAATCTAGCAGACCCTTTATGTTTTGCCCTTGGTAATGGTCCCCTACCTTTGACGCCTGAATGATCTTGTGTTCTGCTGTGATGATGGCAGGGTTTTATTTGCCTGACACTGAGAGAGGTTTAGCTTAATCCTGTGTTTGACTCAAGTGACTCTTTTGTGCAATGAGTTTTGAGACGTGCCAAGATGGCAGAGATCTGGGACTTCATTGAACTGACAAAAGCGATTGCATGACTGTTCATTCCTATTCACTAGGAAATGTTTAGATGTTTTACAGACTATGGTCTGAGGATTTCTTTCATTAAAATCTGGTAACAAGTCTTGTCAAGGAGTAGCTAATTATCGTCTAACCTGTAGTTACTAGTGGTTAAGATGCACCAAATAGAACCTAATAGATGGATGTGATCAAACTGGCTTAATCTAGTTCATGATAAGTTATTTTCAGCATCAGTCATATGACATTCTTTCAACAATATATTTGACCTAATTAGGTATTTATTAAGTACCTAATAAAATTAATTGAGTAACAGTTTAAATTAAATTAAAATAAACCATATACAAATATGCAGAAAGATTCAATAATTGAAATAGCGTGGTCTTAGTTCATTTTCAATTCAGAAAATCAGACACATTTCCTCTGTTGTTTTGGTACAACCAGATGGAAATCATCACTTCGGTGGACATTTGTGAAGTTGGTATTCAAAAGCAGTTATGTGATTTAGTAAAGGGGGAAAAAATTGGATTTTGAGTCCATGGCTCTCAAATTCTTATTTAATAGAGGTTTTTATCTTTGAAAAGCTGAATGCCATTGGCATTTGCTTGCTTTTAATTTATTACTTTGTAAACGAAAGAGTAAAACTAGTTTTATTGATTGATTGATTGGTTCATTTATTTCCTCATTCATTCAATAAACGACAAAACGGGTTCAGCATTCCTAATCAGAAAATTTGAAACTCAAAACTTTATGATATGAATGCTGATATGATGCCCAAAGGAAACTCTCATTGGTGCATTTTGGATTTCAAAATTTCAAGTTAGGAATGCTCAACCAGGTATAATGATAATGCAAATATTCCAAAATTTAAAATAATCCAAAATCTAAAACACATCTGATCCTAAGCACTTTGGTTAAGGGATAGTCAAACTGTTACAATTGCAAACACTATTTATTATGTGTTAATCACATCATACTCTTTAACATATGAAATTTTAAAAACAATCTTGTAAAGTCAATACTTTTATTATCACCATGTTAGAGGTGAAGATGCTGAGGCACACAGACTGTACGTGGATTTCCCAAGGGTTGTAAACTGACCCAAGCCAATTTCGACATGCATAGCTCTTATATTCTTCTTGGTAAACAGTAGTGGTGTCAAAAATTTCAAGTTAGTTAACTTTTCAAGCCTCCGTATCAGGTTTATTACATAATGAAAACAAATAGTTACAGGTTGAGTTGTGTCCCCCCAAAGTTCACATATTGAACTCCTGACCCCTAATACTTCAGAATGTGAATGCATTTGGAGAGAGGACCATCAAAGGAGGGGTTAAGATAAAAAGAGGTCATTAGGATAGCTCCTAATCTAATACAGCTGATATCCCCATAAGAAGAGGAAATTTGGAAACAGACATCTATAGAAGGAAGACCACATGAAGACACAGGGAGAAGATAGCTGTTTACAGGCAAAAAAGAGAGACCTCAGAAGAAACTAACCTTGCTGACACCTTGACCTTAGACTTTTGGCTTTCAGAATTAAGAGAAAATAAATTTCTATTATTTAATTCACCCAGTCAGTGGCACTCTGTTGCAGTTAACACATAAATCTTAGATGATATTTTGATACATGTATGTCACATATTAACTCAACATTTTTTCATATGCACGATAAAACATCAATTTATACGATCTGTTCTTTTGGCCCAAGGATGTTTAACTCTGTTTTTTCAGATGCTCCAACTGTTACTTTGCAGGATTTCCAGGAGAAAATTCCAAGACAGCACAGGAAGGATACTGTCACACATACAGCCCCAAACTCCAGAGTTTATGGATAGATACCAGATGATTGAAGGATTTAGCCTGATGTATTATCTCTAACTATATATGCTTTACTGGGGTTTTTACACTCTGATCATCAAGAGTGGGAAGTATTCCTAAATTATTTTAGGCAATCCAACTATCTTGAAGGCTTTCAATTTCACCAATGAGAGGTATTTTTTTTTAACATTTATCATGTTGATTTATAAGTCATTATTTTTCCATTGTTAAAAAGCCATAATTTGGCAGCCAGTATAGTTGTTAGCAAAGGAATAGCTAATATTGAATAAAAGGAATGATTGTAGCAGCCACCAAGGCTATGCCCTTTCGGAAAGAAAGCCCGCTGACTTCTGGATTGTGCATTCATGTTCATGTGGTGGCTGGCCATTTCTCAAATGCACTTCCTTGGATAGCACCTGGACATCGATTTAGTCTAAGTAACACACATACACACTATTCCACTGTACAAGCTGAAGTATTTTAAAGTAAATGGCAAGTATCATGACTCTAGGTGTCTCTAGCTAGCAAGCAATAGCGTTTGGATTTGAACCCAAGAAGTCGTATTAGACATATTGTGCCCTCCAGTCATTGATACATGAAGCACTTATTGGATGATAGTTCACAAAAGATACAGCAAGTTAAAATCCTGAAAATTATTTTATAACCCCACAACAAAATTGAGAGGGAGCTTATATAGACAGAGACTCAGGGAGTTTTTTTTTTTTTGTCTCAAGGGTAGACAGTGAGTATTGAAAGTGAAGAGGCAAGGCAATTTTGGGTGTGCAGCTAGTGCAGTTGCACACAACTTCATGTGCAGATGTACAGAAGGGAGCCATGCTTGGGTTTAAATGCTCTACAGTTGCCATCTTGAGATTCTAAATAGTTTTGTGTTTGACATCGCGTTTTGTGAGTGAAATGTGAGGGGACAATGGATTATGACAGCAAGCTTGGAGCCTCTGTACAGGGGCAGTTTCCTTCTGCCTCTCTATGTCTCCGGGATTGATTCTTAGTTTCCTGCTTCCCTGTTCTCACCCAAGGGGCTGAGGCAACCCCTAGCCCTGGGAAGAATCTGGTAGTAGGTGCTGGGGAAGGTCAGGATCGAGTGTATGCCACCAGCTCTAAATTTTAGAAAGGGACCCTGGACCCTGGATAACTGTGAGATTCTGTATTCACTCTGAGAGTCTGTCTCCATACCCAAGACGGCACAGCATAAGTAGAAGTAACCATATCAGATTTATTAACAAATGAAAGATACCTTGGCACCCCAAGAGAGAGACCACAGGAGAAATGAATTTTTTTTTCTCTCTGTGTTTTGATCAAGGGACTCGACTTTTTCATTTTGCACTGGGTCCTGAAAATTATGTGGCTAGTCCTGTGAAGAGGAGAAACGCCAGGTCTTCTATGAGCATGGTTGGTATTATTTGGAATACACCACGTAGTAAAATTGCTCTACAAAAAGTGATACTACTATATGGTGCATTCTGAGGCAGGACCAGAGCAGGTTGCAAGGTTAATGCTGAAACTAAACAACTAAGCAGAAGGCTGGCTAAAGGGCAGAAAGGTAGTGCTTGCTTGGTACTGACAGACTTAATATACTCTGGTATGTTTAAACATGCTATAGAAACATAAAAAATTATGAAAGTAGGGCAAATAAAAGCTTTTGTTAAAAAGTTAAATTGAATTGAGAAAGAAAAGAGGCTAGCAGTTGATAGTCATTTTTGTTCATTAATTTAATATGCAATTATGAAAAATCTATAATATGAGCTTATAAAAAGAGACTCACTTGAGTCTTCCTTGGACTTTGAGAGACTCAATGAGGAAAGATCAAGAGAATACAAGTGAACTGGAATTAAGCAAACATTGTATTCATAGTACTTCTTCGCTATGGCAGGAGCAGAAACCAATATGTGCCCCAGGTCCATTCATTCAACAAACACGCGCTATTTCTTTCTTTGGCACCAGTTCTTTTCTACCCAATGGCACTGCCCAAAAGGAAAAAGACAAGCATTTTGCTTTGTGCCTTTGGGTGGAGAGCAATCTAGAAGTAAATAATCAAAATTCAACTGCTATGTCAGAGACATACTGCTGGCTGGAGAAACAGAGGAGGAAATAGCTAACACTGCTCGAGAATGATGTGTTGCCAGGTTAAGGAGCCACCAGGGCTCCAGGCAGCCAGAAGCTGCACGTGTCTAAGTGGAGGAGCAGAGGCTGGAGAAACATCTGAGAGCCTTGCTAGGGTTGTTTGGTGCTGGTGATTGGTTCCTGAATCTTGGGCATGTCGTTTACTCTGAATTGATGGAACTTTCATGTTGGCTCTTACTGTAGTTCTAAGCTAAGTCGTGTGACTTGGCAATAGGGAATCTTCAGAAGTATTTTAAGAAAGGGAGTGACATGATCAAAAATGCCACTGGGTGAAGCTTGGAAGGACTTGAAGAGTTGGAATACTGGAGAGAGGGAATCCAGGGGGACAACTGCAAGAAGTGGTAGTAAAAAGGATGATAAAGTCTAACACTGACAGTGGCCATCTGCTCAAGGAAGAAGAATTTCATTTGTGAGAGATTTAGTCATCAGTAACAACTTTATTCCTCAGGAAAATATCAATATCCACTTCATCGATAACAACTTTATTATATACTTTTATATCACATTATACTTTCTTAAATTATTTCTATATTGTTCCATTTGATCCCTATAAACCTTTAGGATAAGTGGTAAATGGTATACTATCATTATTGCCATTGGATACAAAAGATGAGGCTGAAGTCACACAGTCAGTCTATTGGGGCATCAGAATCTCAGACCTCTTAATTGTCACAGGCCTTCCTGTCTACATTTTACATTTTCTGTACTAAGAATCTATACTTTATGCACTTTTCCACATTCTGTGTACTTTTAAAAGTCTCAGTGTTGTGCTCCTCTATCCACCTCTCCAAATTCTCCAAAGACACACAGCTAAGTCTTTCGCAATTCCAGCTTCTAGTTTCACTAGTAAAAGTTCAGAGACATGAAGATACATTCAAAAGGCTATAAGGTGGACAGCCAATGAAGACTGGACTTTAAATCGAAGTTTGAATATGTTCTTATTGTAACCATATAAGTTCATAGGTTAAAACTTTGTTTCATTTTCCCTTTGGCTGAATAGACAATTTCTCAAGATCCAACTTTAATCAGTATTTTATGAACTCCCAGTAAGTATTACACAGAAACCGTACATGTCTGTAAAGTTAAAAAATAATGTTGCCCTAGGTAGTTATGTTGGTGAGCAAAAATCATAGGAGTGTGAAAAGAGGATTGAGACTGAACCACAAACACCTGTTCAGAATCCAAATTGTCTTCCTTAAAACAGCAGCTTAAATGCATTTGGACAAGTTAAATGGTTCTCTATTTTTCCTTCCTTAAGGAAGTACATTTCTTTATGTTAGTTATCAGAAGGCAGTACACACTGAATTATGTGCTGCTCACTACTCAGCCAGTTGCTGGTGGGTATAATGATGCACCTGTTCGTTGAGAAATCCCTGGGATACAAAACTGTTCAGCAAGCAGACATCCTCAGACAGACGGAGAGCCTACAGAATATTCCTGCTGAATTATGCAAGATTTTCTGGTTTATGGTCATTAAAGGCAGTGATAAAGCAGCTGTTGCTGAGTAGGATGTTGTCAAATATCAATGTGAAGAAACAAGATGATTACCCCGGTACCATTCATTACATTACTGTGAGCTCTGTGTTAGTATTTCCCTTATAAATCCTTATTTTGATAAGATTATGAATTGTCTGACTAAATATTTGCCCCAAGCATCACCTTGATGCTAAAGGTCTAAAACAAGATACATGTGCAATATGTGTCTGTGCACTCTAGGCTTTCCATGGAGTTTCAGAAGAAAAAGACTTGAAATAAAGGCTGAAATCATGGGCTTGATTTTATAATTAAAATAAAAATGGAACTGAGCTACTTGTCGACAGTCTGTTCCTTTTCTATTTAGTCTATCTACCAAACTGAACTGGTTTGAACTGGTTCACAATTCAATAGGGAGAAACTGGAAAAGGAAGAATATTGAAAAGATGCACATCTTTTTTATTTTGTTAACATCGCCAGCCTGGGATTTCAGAGATTGTTTATGTTGTCTGATACATGAGTGTTGGGAGAGAGAAAGAGTGTGAACACCTTTAGAGTCACATTGTCCAGCCATGAGGCACGTCTGGCACTTGGAAACACCATGGGGACAGAGTGGTGTACTCAATAAATAACAAGTGAGGGCAATGATGACGGAACAAATATTTGGACACCTCTGTGGCCACAAACAGAGGTAAATGTTTATTGATACAAAAAAAAAAATCAAATACAAAGAACAGGTTTAGGCAACACATAAAACTGAGTGGGGAACTAAAGACTGGACACTATATCTTCATGATATTGGCATCATCTCTAATAGGTACCAAGTAATGCGGTTGGCTGATTTTTTTACAGTTAATTTGATGTGTTTCTTCGGCTTTTATTAAAAGCATTCATAAAAGATGTCATATCAAAAGATAATAAGAAAATATCCCTATAGAGAAATTTGACTGAGTAAGTCCAAATGACAAAGAAAATATCTAGTCTTTTAGAGATTAAAAAAACATAAAGCATCCCAGTTTCAGTAGAATTTAACTTCACATTTATGTATCAAATGCACTTAGAGTCTCATGACAATTGAGAAGTTTAGGCAAGTAATTTAATAGGTAATATTTTTTATTCATTAAAACATAGAACCTTAGAGATATCTTAAAAGGAAACTGCTTGAGGATTTATGGCATATAAAAAGAAGGAATTGCCTGCAGCTTTGTGACAATTATTTAGTGCCTATTTATGAGTCAGAACATCTTGTTTTTCAAATGGCTTAGTCTAGTATATAATGGGGAGAATGAGGCATACAAAACACCTCCCTATTTCTAGCAGCACATCTATATGTTTTATATGTTTCTGTCTTCTAGATAGTAAGTTATGTCTTACTAAATTATGTTCCTCCTTAGGTTAGTATTTTATCTTGTATACTGTAGGTGCCCAATAAATGTCTATCTAAGGACTAGATGAAGGAGATGAGTAAAGGAAAGCAGAAGTTCCTGGTGCTGGAGGATAGTAGTGTATGCAAACACAGAGGCACGACCCTGCCCTCGAGCACCATGGGTAACAGAAAGGAAGGAAAGAAGGAAGGAGGGAAGGAAGGAAGGAAGGAAGGAAGGAAGGAAGGAAGGAAGGAAGGAGAGAGGTAGGGAGAGAGGGAGAGAGGGAAGGAGGGAGGGAGAGGGGAAGGGAGGAGGGAAGGGTGGGAGGCAGGGAGGGAGGAAGGAAGAAAGGCTGGAAGGAAGGAAGGAAGGAAGGAAGGAAGGAAGGAAGGAAGGAAGGAAGGAAGGAAGGAAGGATAGACGGACAGAAGGACGGGAGGAAGGGAGGGAGGAAGACCCTGAGAAGTAAAGTCATTTCCTTTGACACTGGGCATGTCGCAGTGGAGGGACTTGTGTCCTGGTGGTCATTGGAAATTCAGTTCCACAGTTCAGTTTTTCCAATTCAGAAAAGCAGAGAGTCTGCAAACAAAATTTTATTGCAAACATATGGTAAGCTTGTTTAGTGGTAAAACCTGATCTGATTCCACTAAGTCTCTTTAGATTTTTTTTTTTATATATTCCACCTCATAAACATTTTCATAAGTTTTTCAGTAGAAATGTTACTGTGTTTGATTACTAGGCACTGTTCCAGTCCCCAGCTGGGGGTGTTATTTAATGTATACTGTATGTGTACCTTATTACATTTCTAAATTATGACCAACTTTGAATTACTAAAAGCATCCCATTGCCAAGGGTTTCAGATAAAGGACTGTGGATCTGTGTGAGTCCACAAGGGAACATGACATTAAGTCCACTTGCAGAGTTGATTAAATCACTTGCTCAGGTGAAGCAACTCTCCAATTGTATACTGGGGTTTGATTACAAGTGTTTCTAACCTTAAAGTTGTGATTCTTCCCTCTCTTCAAAGAATTATAGTAGCAAAAGTGAAAAAAGTCAACAAATATATGGTTATAAGTTTAGTATTTGCTAAGCATTGCTCTAATTGAATTTACACATAATCTTTATGTAGTCTTGATGTAGGTATTATTTTTATCATAATTTTACAGATGAGAAAAAATCCAGGGAAATTAAACAACTCATGGGAGACCACCAAGTTTGTTAATGTCAGAGGTGAAATTATGAACCTAGATAGTCATTCTCTATACCCAACCAACATACAGTACATTTAAGACAAGGATATGTCTAGGACATTGACTATAAAATGAGAGAACATGAAACTCTTTGAAAAACATACATGAAAAGGAGGAGACAGAGAAAAAAACAAAGAAGGCAACAAGGATGAAAAATGGGCAGAAATTCTTATTTTAAACACTAGGATGGTGGTATCTCAAGAGTATACCTAAGAAGGCGAGGCTTAGTGGTTAAAACCCAGGAGAGCTGCATGGATTATACCCATGGAACTTTGAGAATTTATCTGTTTTGCATAATTTGTTTATACTTTATCATGGGCATGAATTAGTTATTCTCATTGACTTTCTTTCCAAAACCTCTTATTAAAAGTTTCAATGAAATATTATTCTAAAAGTACTTTGGTAAACACACTGTATCGATATAAATAATTGAAATAAGTTATTCATGGAAATGTCTGGATTTCCCATACAGCAGAGTCTGAGGCAGCATGATGTGCTGTTGCTTGGCTGGCCAGCCCTGGAGAGCAGGAGTGATGGACAAGGGGAGTGAGGCAGAGAAAATGAAAGAGGCAACTAAAGAATGCAGCTGATTTCTGGGTCTAGAGAACATCCTCCAAAAAGTCACTTTGTCTCAGTTCAGTGAGGTGGGTGAGGGAAGAAGTAATCTACTGTTCTCATCTCCCACTGGTCAAAGTTTCACCCTATTGGGCATCCATCAGGTTTCCAGCACTTCCAGGTTGAGGTTGTACAAACTGCAGTAGGATCTTACTTGTTGATGCTCACCTTTTCACATCAATAGAAATACTAGGGAGGTGGAGGATTATGTAGCCTAGGCAGGAGGTGAGGTGGAGGCAGGTGACACTTCCCTACAATTGGTCGGAGTCCATGTGCAGCAAGGCACTCAATAGCAGCTGGAACAAGAGACAGGCAAGATAAACAGGATCTGAAGTCATTGGTGATATGTGGTCTAATGGGTCACCGGTGCATGTTAAATGACAGTTCCAGACTATGACCTGCTGTACACAAGGTAACAATGTAAATAGGGAGCTATGCATCAGTGTAGTTGGGCAATAGTTAGGGTTCTCCAGAGAGAGACAGCGACAGCAACAGTACAATGAATGGATGGATAGATAGATAGATAGATAGATAGATAGATAGATAGATAGATAGATGAGGGGATTAATTAGGGGAATTGGCTCATGTAATTATGAAGGTTGAGAAGTCCCACAACAGGCTGTGTACAAGCTGGAGATGCAGGGATTCAGCAATATGGCTGGCTCAGTACAAATTTGAAAGCCTCAGAATCATGGAAGCTGATGGTATAACTCTTAGTCTGGAGCTGAAGTCCTGAGAACTTGGGAAGTGGGATTGGTGGGCTACTAGTGAAAGTCCTGGAGTCCTGAGGCTGGAGAATTTTAAGTATGCGTGTCTAAGGACAACAGAAGAAAGGTGTTCTAGCTCTGAGAGAGAGAGAAAATTTGCCTTTCCTCTGCTTTTTTTGTTCTATCTAGGCCCTCAGCTGATTGGATGGTGTCTGCCCATCTTGAGGGCAGATCTTCCCCATTCAGGCCTTTGACTCACATGCCAATTTCCAGAAACACCCTCACTGACACATCCAGAAATCATGCTTTGCCAGCCAAGACAGTAGAATCCTTACCTGCACTCTTTCATAGGAGTAGTTGCAAATTCTATATGACTATGAAGTTTAGAGATTATCTTTTTACCTAAAGTAACACGATCCGATAAAATTTTGTTTCATAAACTCTATAAGTAAATTAAATTTTCAGAAATGGGTTCTTATTAGATAATCTGTCTTTCATTCTTTCTGTCCTTTGTTTTTTCTTGCAATTTGTAAGAAATTTCCTTGACATTTATGAAGTGACTGTAATAAACAAAAGGGAAAATTTATTTTGAAAAGCTTAAAACACATGAGTGGCTACTAATTGGAACCTTTGCGTTTTAGCTCTCTGACATACCTGAGGACATTTTCTAGCAGAGATTATTTATTTCCCCTGGATTTTAATTTCTTTTCTGATGATCTGGCTATTTATTACCCTATCAAAGGCATTGGAATTAAAGAATGAGGGTCATTTAAGTGCCTGAAAATACATCTTTAAGATATACTCCCCCCATCCCCACCATAGAAATATCATGAGCCTTAGGGTGTCACTTAGAATCTTTACCATGTTGGGAAGACTCCGTTGCTCCCACTGCTTGACTTTCTCCAGCAATCTTGGTAAACAGCACCTATTCATCTGGATGGAATGGACAGAAGCTCATATAGGAAACTGGGTTATCCTTGCAAAGGCCTAAATGAGATGATTGCCACTGGAAAGCACCAATTAAATTGAATGTTATAAGGGTGACAAGGTCAGGAGCTGTGCTGTGACCTAACAGATGCCCTCAGTGTGTGTTGTGAATTATGCCACAGGATCCCCAGCTGTGAGGTTTTCTCTTATCCGTAGACTGTGGGTTATACGATGCAGCACACTGGAGGCAGGATCCATAATATGGAAGTGAAAAGCCTGGGCTTTTGTGTAGGCTGAGCTGGGTTTGAAGAGCAGTTTCTCCTGTTTAAAATTAATCCCCAACAACTTCTGTTATCAAATTGTTATTCCCACCCTTTATCTATCTTGCAGAGTTGCAAGAGGATAAATGTGGTAATACAGTTAAAGTTCTTGAGAGCCCTCAACAAGTGGTTACTGGCATAAATTTATCAAAAACCCAAATTTATGTAGATACTTCAAGAGCAAACAACCAAACTCATGCCTTTAGCAGTTTTTAAGGTTTTGATTCAATTCCTCCCTTTGTACAAAAAATAAAGAGAAAAACAACATTGCTGCCAAACAGGCAATAATCAGCTTCACAACCTTGAAAGATGCTTTTTAATTTATCATTTTCCACTTGTACTGAGAATACATTCACATGATGAAAGAGCAGATAAAACATTTCCTTTGCTATTGAGATAATAGCAGCCACAATGATGTCCTATAGCCCAGCCTCAACTCTCTTGACAAACTTTAAAACATACTACAGACTCCATTGTTAAAGAACATGTATGCAAAATCAAGAAATCCAACACTTTTCAAAGTAAACCTTTGCCCCACCACTTGCTGTCAATTCTTTTTTTCTTCCTCTATGAATCCCAGAGCTAGTTCTGGAGTTACATGGTAATATCAAATCTCCATTTTGTGAAACAGCCTTTCCTTCTGCCCCTGAAAATCACTCAGTGGATTCCCTTTGCACTTGGGATACAATTTGAGCTCCTTTACATGAATTCCAGGGCCGTCCACATTTGTACCCTTCCCACATCATCAAACTCTAGTTCACAGCAGAGGCTTCATACCTAGGAGATGTTCAGTAAATAGCTGGTGTCTGACTAATGATCTTCCTCTTATTAATTCACCTCTTGCTGTGCACTCTAGTCATATTAGACTCCTTTATGACACTCATCCTCCCAAACACACTCATAAGTCAAGGTCACAGCACATGCTGTGAACTCTGCCCCCTCCTAGCCACGCTCCATTCCCCCTTTGCATTCTATACTACTCAAGACTTGGTTTAGATGTTATTTCAAGGAAATATTCTCTGATTGCTGGTCTAGAATAGGTCATTCCTCTATAAATGCCATACAGAATTTCTCACCATTTCCACTATTCCAGTTTACAGTAATCAAAGGTTTGCTATCTGACTTTCTGCTATGCAGCAAAATCGTGGTACATAGCTGTATGAACCATGGCTTTTTATTTTATGTATTTTGATGCTTTGACATCTGGGACAGTGTTATCACTGGAGGGATGGCTCCTTTAGGGTTACCTGGTTCCTAGAAATAAACCACTCCTAGCTCCTCTAATATGCAAGCCAACCAATCCACAGGCAGCGTCTTAGATCACCTTCTCTAGCAGGCTGTCACACTCAGGACCATTTCCAATCACTCAAAGCCGTGTACCATACAACGAAGGACAGCTCTTCTGCCCAGAGCCTGCTGAACTTATTGAAACCTAAACTTTCTGCCCTATGCTTCTCCTAACAGAAACCACATTAAAGACTCTTGCCTGCATTTTCACCAGCCCCCTCTGCCTCCTGTCAGACCCCAGTACTTCCGTGTGGCCCCATGGGGTGGCCTGTCCCCTCCTCATGGGATATGTGAGTTTAACAAGCTATCTTTTCAACGGCAGTTGTCTCCATGTTTAAAAAATAATGAAACTTACATTTTAAGGCAGCAGAGATTTAACTTTTTTCTTTCACGTTGCATTTCCAGTCCCTACTATGGCACCTGTAAAAGTAATAAATGCCAAATAAATAAATAAACACACACATATACATATATACACAAACACATTTCAAGTATTATTTATGTAATCAACTATGGTAAACAAAATGTATAATATTTATATATAAATATAAAATGTTCACATTTCATTCACTAAATATATAAAATGTGAATGTTTTGATGGCAATTGGAACTTATTTCTCTTTGCCTAATTTCTATTAGTTATAGTTTTTACATTTTCTTCTAAATTGTGTACTTCCAACGTTGTAGTTTGCTTGTAACAGAACTACCCTTGTTCCCAAGTTAGAAACTTAATTCTTCATTCTTTGATGGCTCTTAGACCTTCATCCCTTGACAAAACATTTGATTGAGAATAAAATGTGTTTTATACTGACATATAAATACTGTTCATTATGATTGTAGTTAAATAAAATTAAATATAACTGCAACTGTCTTGTGATCTGACATAGTTGTGGGTGATTTACATGTAGAAGTATTTTAGGAGATGAATAAAAGCAAAGACAGTCTATTTTGGATGTTCGGGTTGGCAACATTCATATCTCTGCTGGTCACACCTGCCATATGTTGGCTTCTCTTTCCTCCAACTGTTTTCTTTCCTAAGAGTGACTTCGAGGCAGGAGACATCACTTCCCACTTCTGGATCTGAGAAGTGCTCACGTTTGCATATCAAGCAGTTTGCCATTTTCCTGAAGTATCTCTATGCTGTGTTGTAGTCTCAGTATGCTTTCTTGTGATAGTCGAAATATTCATCAACTGAGCCACTTCCTCCAAGTGCCAAAAAGCAAATGTTTTGGTTCCTTCAAATTTCTGTATCACGGGAATTTATACCTCCTGAGGAAGGCTGGCATGAGTGGATGGCCCGCCTTCTTTAGTGGGTGTTCACACTCAGGGCCACTATCTACCATTTCCAATCTGTCAAAGCCAGGTACCAGACAACTATGGATGTCCCTCTGCTGAACTTATTCAAACTAATCCTACTCAAACTAAGCCAATCCTAAACCTGCTACCCTGGATTTGAGTTGTTTGAGAAGGCAAAATGAAACTCTTAAGACCACACCGTAGGCAAAAGGAAAACTCTATTGCCTGTACCCAATAAAATGAACTTTATATCTGTAAGACCAGACCCAGAACAGAGTTATGTGCGGGGTAAGGCTGTTAGAAGTACAAACAGGAGCATCATATTGGAGCTTCTTTTCTCGCTTATTTTTTGAACCCAAACATTGTCAATAACCGAATATCCCCCAAAGGTAAAGATGAACATTTCAGTTACCAACCAAGATATTATTTCCTAGGTTTCTCAGAATGATTTTCCTTGCTCCTTTCCATTTTCTCTCTAACTCTCATTTTTTCAGTCTTCTTTCTTCTCTTTTGATGCTGCCTGCTTGATACCTATCAACATGCATAAAGTAATTCCTTTAAAGTTTTAGCTACTTTAAATAATTAAAACAAAATCTCTTGGGGCAAGAAGGAGTAATAAAAATGCAAGTCATGATTTTCACTTTTAATGATATGATTATAAATAAAACGAATATGAATAAGAGCCACTAAACCCACTGGGATGTTTTGTCTACTACCAAAGTGTTGTATTAGGGGTATTGCATTTTTAACATTGCCCCATTTGGGCCTTATAACAGTGTCTCTAGGTGTTACACATTCATCAACTTAGGAAACTATATATAACTATACATGCTGGGATTAATTCACATAGAACTTAACAAAATTGCCTAGGGGAGTCAAGACAGAACCAGCATGTCACAAGATCCAACCAATTCATGATCTGAAAACAGAGAAGCAAAACTAGATAAGAAAAGAAGTCCCAGACAGGAAAGGGGTGTGCTAAAGGTATGGAATATCCTGAGATAGTTGAATCTTAAATGCAGAAATTTTTGACAAAGTGACTGTAGCCTCAATCATGGTCCCATAGGAAGTCATTTGGGACATATGTCTATCCCTTACCAAGATTTTTATTGATAGTGATGAGAAGTCTGAGGAGAATTAAATCCACAAAATTAAATGTAAGCTATATACCAGAAGCTTTGAAAGCAACCAAATTAAAAAGACGTGTGATTAAGAATTCACCCTGCATCTAAGACAGTCTGGCTACTCTGGACTGCCCTGCTTCCTCCTCACTTCATCCTACCCACTTCACTGAAACCACAGTTTCTAGACTTTGCCCTGCTGGCTAAAAAGTACTTTTTTCGCCCTGGCCTATAACAGAGATTGCTAAGTACTAATAGTATTCATTTTCTTCTGTTTGATTTTTTTTTTCAGATTTCTCTGAAGAGACAGTAAGTCCATCCAAATTCTTAAACACCTTAAAACAGGTTTGGCCGTGTGACTAGCCAATAAGATCTAAATGAAAGCCTCTTAGTCCTTTTTGAAAGGTTATCGAAGCTGAGAAGGATACTGTTTTGTACTCTCTAACTTCCTTTTCTCTGCTGCCTGTACTGGAGATGTAATGGCTGGAATCCCTGCAGCTATTGCAGACTAAGAGGTATGTGGATAATGGAAAACATTTGTGTGGAAGTAGAAAACTATAAGAAGCTTAGGCCCTGGTGGTACTATGCAGAGCCATCAAACAGCCTTAAACTGCTGTTCCCAGAATACTCTTATATAGGAGAATAAATCTTAGTTGTTTAAAGCAATGTAATAATGCTTTTTCAGCTATTGGCAGCAGCTGAAAGCAATTTCTAACTAATATCAATCCTGGTTTCTAAATTCTTTGTCTTTGTAGCCTAACAGCCTAAATTCATTTCAAAAACAGCCTTAAAGTGTTCACTTCCGATTTCCCACCCTTTCCAACCTTGTCTATTTCCTCTGTAACCAGCTCTCTGATTTCTTGTTTGGTGTGTTTGTGACTCCTCTGGGTAGACATGACTTTCTTTTTCTTTCTTTCTTTCTTTCTTTCTTTTTTTTTTTTTTTTTGAAACAAGGTCTCGCTGTGTTGCCCAGGCTGGAATGCAGTGATTTTCTCTTTAAGTGCACAGTTTTTGCAGTCAGAACAATATGGGGCCAAATTTCTTGCTAATCATGTTATCTGGGACAATTCACTTAATGTCTCCGTGTCTGTTTCCTCATCTGTTCAGTGCAGCTGCCAATAGGGAGGGCTAGATGAGAGCATACGTGTAAAGAACTTAGAACTCAATAAATTAGTGCTCAATAAATTAAGCTATTATTTGAAATATTTTGACAAGTTTTGCACTCTCACTGTAAAATTTTATGGAGAATCATGAGTCTAGTCAGAGCAGTTTTACTTAATCAAGCAGACCCCTGTCTATCCTAAATCTCTTCCCTGAGGTGATACCAGTGGGCCGTGTATTTGACAGCCAGTGCTTAAAGACATATGTCATGCCTTTTTAGAAGCTTGGCGTTTTTCCTCTGTGTGACTAAGGGGCCCCTATTTTTTCAAACTTTCTTCACACAACTTGCTTTAACAATGCTTAACACTCTGATTGAATTGATGATACTAAATGAGGGAAAGGAGGGAAACAATTTTGAATAAAAAAATATTAGAAATAATTAATAGTGCAGGCCTTAAAGTCACTGGCTTTGGACTCAGGGGGACTTAATTGTGATGCTGAGTTTTTCTTTCATTAGCTGTGAGAGAATTATGCCACATAATAAACCTTTCCGAGCCTCAGTTTTTTTTTCACCTATGAAGTGTAGATAATAATAGTTGTGCATAGATGGTAGTGATGGAACTCAATTGAAATAATGCACACGGTATACCTGGTGTGCTCCTGGAGCCTCTCATATGCTCAATGAATCAGAACTATGAGTTCTGCTATGAGTAAAAGTGATAATGCCAATAAAGAAAATCAATAATCACACATCATGGGAGACTGACAGTTTATCAGTCCATTTAAGATCTTCCAGATGTGATCATTTATTTTTAAATTTTTATTTCACTAGTTTATGGGGATGTAGCTGGTGTTTGGTTGCATGGATACGTTCTTTAGTGCTGATTTCTGTGATTTTAGTGTGCTCATCACCCAAGCACTGTATGCTGTACCCAATAAGTAACCTTTTATCCCTCACATTCCTCCCAACTTTCATTCCCGAGTTCCCAAAATTCATTATGTCATTCTTATGTCTTTGCATCCTTATAACTTAGCTCCCACTTATAACTGAGAACATGCAATATTTGGTTTTCCATTCCTGAGTTACCTTACTTAGAATAATAGCCTCTACCCAGCTCCATGCAAGTTGCTGCAAAACACATTATTTTGTTCCTTCTTATGGCTGAGGAGTGTTCCATGGTGTATATATACAACATTTTCTTAATCCACTTAATGGTTGATGGGTACTTAGGTTAGTTCCATATCTTTGCAGTTGTAAATCATGCTGTTACAAACATGCATGTGTCTTTTTCATATAATGACTTCTTTTCCTTTGGGTAGATACCCAGTAGTGGGACAGCTGGATTTAATGGTATGTCTACTTTTAGTTCTTTAGGGAATCGCCATACTGTTTTCTATAGTGGTTGTACTAATTTACATTCACACCAGCAGTGCAAAAGTGTTCCCTTTTCGCCACATTCACACCAACATCTATTGTTTTATGACTTTTTAATTACGGCCATTCTTGCAGGAGTAAGATGGTATCTCATTGCAGTTTTAAATGTGCAAGCAAGGACAATTGATACAATGGTATAAAAAGTGTTAAGAAATGGAGCAATAAGAAATACAAGCATGTTCATAACTACAAAACTTTTGGAAAGCTAGAGAAATAGAAATTCATGCTTGAGTTAGCACTTAAGCATCAGGATCATTTCTTCATTTTGTTTTCCCTACATTCACCTGTTTTAGATTGTTTTATATCAGGTTTGTGGAGAAAATGTTTTGAAAAACTTTGAAAGAGCAGCAAATAGAAAGATCAATAGATTTAGAAAGATAGAGGATGATAAAAATGTAGTTGAAATGATATAAACCTGAATTATTAAGGAGAAAAGAGAACATTATAGTTTGGTTTGACTTATTAGAATGAAACTAGGTTGGAGGAAGGAGCTCAGCTGCACTATATACTAGCACAAGCTCTAGGGCATATAGACAGCAAAAATTTTGACTATGTAAAAAATAAATACATATCAGTGTTCTCTGATGGCTTTCAAGTTGCATAGTCAACACTCCAAAGGAAAGGTAGAGAAAGGACTTCCCAAAACCTCTTTAAAATACCTGCTAAAGATACCTTTAAATAAGAAAACCTTAAGTTTCATATCTCAAGAGAAACTTTCAGAATGGAACCCTTTGCTTCTTAGAAAACTGAAGGAGATTTTGGATTCCCTTATGCTACAGCAGACTGGCAGGGCAGCCTCAGAGAGATGGAACTGGTGATTCCTGGAGAAGAATCTCAGTATGAACTCCTGGGCTGGCGGGATGGAAGAGTTATAGAACGGGAAGACAGGATCTCAGTTCAAACCATTCCAGCTCCTCTCACACTGGCAACAGTTCCAGCAAAGTAAAATGTTTAATGTTACCATTAAACATTCTTGGTAGAGCCTGAAGAGCAGAGAGTTACTAAATAGAAACAATGACAAAGAGAATCCATATAAGAATTTGCTTATTCCTCTGAACAAGCAGGTTGCTCTCCCCTAATCTGTATAATCAACAATAATGAACAATCAAGAAAAGCCAGAAGAGGATTTTACTAGTCCATTTTCTTACTGCTATCAAGAAATACCCAAGACTGGGTAATTTATAAAGAAAAAGAGGTTTATAATCTGTATAATCTGTATATCAACATTAACAAACAATCAAGGAAAGCCAGAAGAGGATTGTATTAGTCTATTTTCTCACTGTTATGAAGAAATACCCAAAACAGGGTAATTTATAAAGAAAAAGAGGTTTAATGGACTCACAATTCCACATGGCTGGGGAGGCCTCACAATCCTGGTGCAGGGGGAAGGGAGAGCAAATGTACATCTTATATCATGGCAGGCAAAAGAGCATGTGCAGAGGAACTGCCCTTTATAAAACCATCAGATCTCATGAGACTTACTATCACGAGAACTGCGCTGGAAAACCTGTCCCCATGATTCAGTTAACTCCCATGGAGTCCCTCCCACAACACATGGGGATTATGGGAGCTACAATTCAAGATGAGATTTGGGTGGGGACACCGCCAAACCATCTCAAGTGTGAAACTGGCATGCAGCGAATTTTTATTCTAACCTTATGATGGTACAGTTTGAAGCTGTTTACTATGAAAATCTTTATACCTTCACAATAATATGGAGTACAATGAGTCTTAAATACCTGTACCACAGCATCAAAAGCCACTCACATGTTGCCACCCTTGGTTCATCTATTTCCTACTATCTTTTATTTTGTCTACTGGGATATATTAAAGTAAGTCTAAAGCATCGTACAAATTTATTCTAATCATTTCAGCATGAATATTTTATATCTATCTGTTTATTTAGCTATCTACTATCACATGTAACAAATTTTAAAGTAATTACTTACTATTATCTAACACGAATATTTACACTTTTCCAACTGTCTTATTTTATCTTTCTTATTTTACTTTTTATTTACTTTTTTTTTTTTTTTGAGACAAGGTCTCACTTTGTGGCCCAGGCTGGAGTGCAGTGGCACAATCTCGGCTCACTGCAGTCTCTGCCTCCCGGGTTCAAGCGATTCTCCTGCCTCAGCCTCCCAAGTAACTGGGATCATAGGCGTGTGCCACCAGGCCTGAATAATTTTTGTATTTTTAGTAGAGACAGGGTTTTGTCATGTTGACCAGGCTGGTCTCGAACTCCTCATCTCAGGTGATCCACCCGCCTCGGCCTCCCAAAGTGCTGGGATTATGTGTGTGAGCCACTGCGGCCAGCCAAAAAATCATTTTATGATTAAAGTTCTTTAAATATGAATCCAACAACATTTACTCCTTTTATTTAGTTGTTACATTTTTTATACCTCTTTCATGCATTTATTGTTGAAGAAATTAGATTAATTGTCCTCTAGATTTTTTTACCTTCTGTTATTGTTTAACGTGTTCCTTGCTCATCTGCATTTCTTGTAGCCTAGAGATTTCATTTAAAGCTTGCTTTTCAAAAAATAAATAATACTTTAATTGTGATGCTGTGACATTATATTTACATTAAACCTCCTTCAAAGGCAAACAATGTCTGACATTTCAATTTTGATGGATCCAGGTGGGTAACAGTCAGATCCCTTCATTATCAAGTTCCCCATTACTTTTATCTAATAGTTTACTATTGACTTATGGAGATTGAATGAACTAGTTATTTCATTCTAGTTTTTCTATTTCTAAGATTTTCTTTTTCCCTATTTCTAAAATTTCTTTGCATTATCAGCTGGATTGCTATAAAGAAAAATTTCCCTTATCTATTAGATGACTTGGCTAACTTGAACCACAGTTCACACCAGACATTAAGAAAAGTTAGCATTTTATATTCTTTCCCTTTAATTCATCAACTTAAAGAGCAGTGAGTAGGTGACCTAGCAGACTCTGATAATGTTCAGAGAGTTTTATTTTGTTTTTCTCTTGCTGCTTTTAAAGTATTATCAATTTATGATTTTAACAAATTGTATGACATTTAAATTGGTCACAATCATTATTAATGATAATCAATCATAAACAATTTAATCATAAACAATTTCATGTTGGGCATGGTGGTTCACACCTGTAATCCCAGCACTTTGAGAGGCCAAGGTGTGTGGATCACCAGAGGTCAGGAGTTCAAGACCAGCCTGGCCATCATAGTGAAACCTCATCTCTACTAAAAATACAAAATTAGCCGGGCATGGTCGTGTATGCCTGTAATACCAGTTGCTTGGGAGGCTGAGGCAGGAGAATCACTTGAAGCTGGGAGGCAGAGGTTGCAGTGAGCTGAGATCGTGCCATTTCACTCCAGCCTGGGCAACAAGAGCGAAACTCTGTCTAGGAAAACAAAAAACAAAACAAAAAAATTCAAATACATGAAAAGTGAAAACAGGCAATAGTGAACGCCCATGATCCCAGAATCAAGCTTCAAAAATTGCAGACTCATAGCTGAACTTATGCCATCTATATATTCTCACTGCTCCTCCAGCCCTTTGTTGAAGCACTTCCACGTGAAGAAAGCCCAGCAGGGGCCAGCACATGGCTTGGAACATACGATTTCCATGACTTACTCCTGCGAATGGCCATAGTGCTAGATTTATAATTTTCCATTTGTTTTAGATAGTGAACGTTACATGAATGGAAGTATCTAAATGTACACAATGCACCAAAAAAGCAATTTTTTGTATTGTCTGTAACATCTACTTCTAGATTCTCGATTTCCACTCATTGGCAAAGGTTGTTAGATGTTGAGGGGAAGGGTTGAGTGAGTTGCCAATTAAGTACAACAATAACCTTCCAGTTTGAGTTTCTCCTGAGCTAACAGGATAATTTGATTGAATATGCAGTAAGTTCAAAGATCACTTTCTCTGTTAGGGTTTCCTTAGACTGAAATTGATGTACAGAAGCAGCTTTTCATTCCTCATTAAGTAGACAAGAGAGAGGAACTTTTAATTTTACAGGCATTGCTTGGGGGCTCTTTTTAGTCACTAGTGTCATGGTGTTGTTTTGCACTTAATCTACTCAGGTGCTATTGGAGTCCTATTGTCCCTTGGGTTGTCCCCACTGGCCACTGATAAATTTCCTTGTCCCTATCATATTTTTTCACTTTGGGAGGTCCCTAGATATTGTGGCATCTGTAGCCTGACACTGTGTGTATTCAGACTATCAGTCGTCTTTGCATCTATATGGAGCCTGGGAAATGTTGGCTGCTTTTTGTGAACCACTAGAGAGTGTCCACTGCTTTGAGAGGAGTCCCTCTGTGCCACTCATGTGGTCACTTTCCTCAATCAGTTTACCCTCCCACAAAAATATTTTGTAAGCACCCCTCATCTTTGGGGTTTCCTCTCAATTTATCTGAGGTTTCTACCTTGCTAGAAATCCCCTCTTCCCCATGTCTGCCAACTACATCCAGTCCAAAGAAGCCAGGCTCAAAGGGTCAATTTTAGTTGGTTAGTACAGTGAAGATAAAAACACAATTTCTACTACTAAAGATTTTTTTTAACAACAGTTATCTTTTCCCAATTCTTTACACTCCACAGTGAGTTCTATAGGAAAAACAAACGTGTCTTCACACCCATATCCCCAAAGATTGGCACAATACCAAAAGTATTTTGAAAATACTACACAGCCATTGAAAAGAACAAAGTCATGTTCTCTGTAGCAACATGGATGCAGCTGGAGGCCATTATCCTAAGTGAATTAATGTAGAAACATATAACCAAATACTCCATGTTCTCACTTATAAGTGGGAGCTAAACATTGGGTACTCATGGACGTAAAGATGGGAACAGTAGAGCCTGGGAACTACTAGAATGGGGAGGGAGGGAGGGCACAAAGGTTGAAAAACTATTGCGTGCCATGCTCACTACCTGGGTGATGGGATTGTATTAGTCCATTCTCATACTGCTATAAAGAACTGCCTGAAACTGGGTAATTTATATAAAAAAGAGGTTTGATTAATTATCAGTTCTACAGGCTGTACAGGAAGCATGGCTGGGAAGCCTCAGGAAACTTACAATTATGGCAGAAGGCAAAGGGGAAGCAGGTATATCTTACCATGGCAGTGCAGAAGAGAAGAGATAGGGAAAGAAGGGGGAAGTGCCACATACTTTTCAAACAATCAGATCTTATGAGAACTCTATCTCAAGAACAGCAAGGAAGAAGTCTGCCCCCATGATCCAATCACTTCCTACCAGACCCCTCCTCCAACACTGGGAACCACTACTCAATGTGAGATTTGGGTGGGGACACAGAGCCAAACCATATCAGAGATCATTTGTATTCCAAACCTCAGCATCATGTCATACACCCATTTAAAAAATCCGTATATGTACCCCTTGAATCTAAAATGAAATTTAAAATTGTTTTTAAAAATATTTTGAATACAAAAATAGCTGATGGATGAATAACCTTTCAGAGGACTGTCTACCTGCAGGGGCAGAATGCTTCACTCCCCTCTTACTGAGGTTTCCCCTTTACCATGTTGCTGCCATCTTTAGGCACACAACTCTGTACCACCAGGATGGCTCCCCCACATTTCCCTTTACAGCAGGCCTTGTCTTGCTCTTCTCTTCATTAATCAGTGGAGTAATTCTTCTGTAGAAAGGTCAAAGAGATCTAACCATCTGTACCTCCCTCTGAGACATTTTTCTTTCCTCCCTAATCCTAATACAGATCGATTACCTCCTCTTAATATTCAGTTCAAGAAATATGTTTTCCTTTCTTATCCCTTGAACATTAGTGCAGAACGCCAGCCTTATATGACATATTCACAGTATTTACATGCAAATCCAACTTTTTACAGGATTTATAATGTTTGCTTAACAGGGTAAGAGGTTTTCAAATGCTTAGATAATTTTAATGTTTTAGCAATTTAGAGAAATTATGTGGTGAAAATGTATATTTTGTAGACAAATAAAATCGGAGGTAGTATAAACCATTGAGAAGCTCTGCTGAATTATCTTTTTCTGGAAGTGTTGAGTGATTCAAAGCATGTTCTCAAATAATTTCCTTCTTTTTAAGAATAATATTTAGTTCAAAAGTGTATTATGGAGACCTTTCAATTTGCAGGGCATTTTGTTAGAAGCAAGGCATACAAAGATAAATGAGTCTATCCCTGCCTTCACATAACTTTTATTTTAGTAAGAAAAATAGACTGGAAAGGATATCTTCATATCTTCATATCTTCAATATAGTGAAGCAACTTTTTTCTTTTTTTTTCTTTTTTTTTGAGAAGAAGTCTCACTCTGTCTTCCAGGCTGGAGTGCAGTGGTATGATCTTGGCTCACTGCAATCTCCGCCTTCTGGGTTCAAATGATTCTCCTGCCTCAGCCTTCTGAGTAGTTGGGATTACAAGTGTGTGCCACCACACGCTGCTAATTTTTTTGTATTTTTAGTAGAGGCAGAGTTTCACCATGTTGGCCAGGCTGGTCTCAAAGTCCTGACCTCAAGTGATCTGCCCACCTCAGTCACATAAGGTAAGCAAGTTTTATATCATTAATTTGAACTTGGTGTTGTGGGACTGCAGGAAGGAAGAAGTAAATCAAACAAGCAGCAGAGGATAAGGGAAGTTGTCTAAAGGTTAGGAGAATTATGATTTAGCCTGGTGACGTAAGGAGTGTGCTGGAAACTCCAGCAAAGGAAAAATATGAGCAAAGGCCCAGAAGAATAAAATAGCATGGTGAAAGGAAAAGTGGCAGGGGTCTGTTATGGGTGAAGTGCAAAGACCAACGAATGAAGGGTATTGGAAGGGCCTAAAGAGAAATGCAGGGGACAGTTATCACAGAAGACCTCACCTTTGAGGATAAGCAGTGCAGGCATTATCCTGGAATATATGGTTGGAGTTCTATACATGTTTGGAGCCACAGAGGATATAGTTAGAAAGAAAGGCAAAGACCATACCATGGACAATCTTTTTTATGTTAAAAATTGTGAGCTTTAACCTATAGGAAATATTCAGCCACTGAAAGTTTCAAAGTGAAAAAACGTAGTAAGTTCTGCTTTTTAGATTAATTACTCTGGTCACATTGTAGGGGATAGATCGGAAGGATATGAATAGAAACAGAAATACTAGTTAGAAGATACTAACTAATAATAAACTAACTAATACTAGTTAGTTCATTTTTACATAACAAGAGGGATTACTGTAGGCCTAAGGAATTGGAAGAACTGGAATTATGCCTTTATTTAGATTTTTAAAAAGTAAGATCTGGTAGGTGGAGAGCAAGTAGAAGACTTCATGGGAAAGAGGTATACGTAGCTTTCACAAAAGCAGAGGGGATTGAATAACACTGAGAATTTGGGGAATAGTGAGGGAACTGATTACCTGAAGCAGTGCCTTTTTGTGGAAAATGAGCCTTGAAACCAATGCAGCTTATTTACAAATATGTACCTATTTTGGAAAATACTCTCTCCTTCCCTCTCTCTCTTTCTGATCTATTGTCTATCTATCTATATATCATCTATCAAGTTTACTAATTCCAAGTTGAATCACAGAAAGGAAAAAAAGATGAAGAAGGGAATACTGTATAAAAGTAACAGCCTCTGTGATGTCCTGGAGGCAAATATTTGTAATTTTTTCACTTTTAAGTGAAGGATTACTCATCCTTGATACTCTATTCTGCACCTGGGACTGATTTCTAGTCACAGATACAAAAACCCAGGAGGAAGTTGGATAAAAGCAAAACCTCCATGACATACATGACCACACATGACAGCCACATGGTAAAACCAACAGAAAGGAAGCCATTCTAATTCCATTAGCTAAAAACGTCTCCTTAATAGGTAGCCAGACTCTGTTCTAAGAAAATATATCTCATGGGAGCACTCTGGGTAAAATCATATTCCATGACATAATCACCAGACATGAAAATTCCTACAGATTAGTTTGGAAAATTATTGCAATGGATGAAGTTGGTGTATATGCCAAATTAGAAGCAAATTATTAATGAGAAATTGCATACATATACTTAAAATTCTCATTTTACCATTAACAAGGAAAGAAAATTCAATTTGAAAGCTTTCAATTAAACGTCAGTTAGGAAGGATTTCATGTGTTATAGGAAATTGAATCTTAATGCTTCTTAATTTATTCCACTAAGTTCTGGGACAATATGGATTATGTAGCCCTCAAGAGCAAAAGGAGTCATTCAGCGAGGTTGAGTTCCGGAGTAGTGCTTTCTGGCAGGCCTTTTGGCACACAGAAATGGGAACTTGATGGCCCATGAGAGCAATGGCCAGGTTTCTCCTTCAGTGAATCGGAGAAATGAGCTCCTTGGCTTAAACATCAGGAGTAAGACATTTACCTGGAATATTTCACCTTTTCATGGAATTTCAGCTTGTCAGCAACTGAGACTGATAAGGATTGGGAGGAGGAAGAATTTCACGTTGTATTCAGATGAGCCAGGAAAGGAGTTCAGCTCCTTCTGAATTTGACACTGATCAGAGAGGTAGGTTAACCCTTACCACCACCTGTATTTATTTCCTTTTTCCATTCTTTTTGGTTGGGAATAAAAAAGATTTAAAACTTTGACTGTAACGACCTGATACAATAAATCTCCATTCCAATTCTCTACCTATCGATCTATCCATCCATACATACATATATAAATAATATATATATACACACACACACACACACACACACTAAAAAACCATCCGAAAATTCACCATATTGAGATTTTTCTGTTAAGATTTACCTGGTCGTTTTCCAGTAGAGACTAATGGAGCTACACAAATTCAACCTGTGACGTTCCTCTGCATTTAAAATATATCTATAAAATGGTGTCTGTGGGCTCTCTGCTCAGAATCATTTATTTTTTGATGGGTGCAAATGATGAATAAAACATTATGAGCTTTCTCTTGTGTTAATTCTGGGTGTGACTGTCAATTTCATGTGTCAGCTTGGCAAGGCATGTTACCCAGATATTTGGTCAATCACGAATCTAGATGTCACTGCAAAGGTATTATTTAGATGAGATTAGCACTTAAATCAATAGACTTTGAGCAAAGTAGATTACCCTCTACAACGCTGGGTTAGCCTCATCCAGTTAGGTGAAGGCCTTAAATGAAAATGACTGAGATCCCCCAACAAAGAGGGAATTCTATCTCCAGACTGCCTTTGGACTTGAAATGCAACATCAACTATTTTCTGACTCTCCAACCTGCTGGCCTGTCCTACAGATTTTGGACTTACCAGCTCTCACAATTGTGTGAGCCAATTCTTTAAAATCTCTCTCTCTCTCCTCTCTCTCTCTCTCTCTATATATATATATATACACACACATACATACATACACACACATATACATATGTAAAATACATATATATGTATGATACATATATATGTATTTTTCCTTTCCATATATATATATGGAAAGAAAATCCAATTGAGAGCTTTTAACTAAAGGTCAATTAAGAAGGATTTCATGTTTCTCTCTCTCTCTCTCTCTCTCTCTCTCTCTCTCTCTCTGTCACACACACACACACTCATTTCATTGTTCTGTTTCTCAATAGAACCATGAGGACAGACATAAGTATATGTGTGTGAGTGTGTATGTCTTGTGGCCTGAGATTTAATTCTTGTCTCCAGATAGTCTCGATAAAGGGATTTTCAGACTGCAGCGATCATCCCAATCACAGGGAATCAGGACACAAAGTGATTTTCTGGGCCCCACAACCAAAAATTCTGCATGGGTTTGTCAGGGCTGAGGTTCAGGAAATCTGCCTTTTCTACCAAGTACCCTGAGATTTTCCCAGTGCAATTGTTATATACAATTTAGTCAGAAGCAATGCCCTCAGGAGTGTCACTTTTCAAGATGGTATAGGAGATGATACATTATTGGTAACAAGGCTTTCAGAACAATAAAATATGCCCTCAAGTTTGAGTGTGGTGCTGGGGAAATACAATAGACCTTTTTTGTTGCTGTTTTCTCCTATATTCTGATTCAAACTTTTAGGAAAAGAAAAGTAACTTCAGAATCAGGTAAATAAGATCCTAAACTCCATGTCACTTGTAGAAGCAAGTTAAAAATCACTGAATTTGTGTGACCCATTGACATCATCATCCACAGGACAATTTCTCTCTTGATTTGGAAGGATTAGAAGGGATTCTAAGTTATTCATGACAGACAGCCACCCACCTTCAGCCTGAGCCCTTCTAATAGTGAGAAACTGAGTGCCTAATATGCAGTGTGTAGTATTTCATGCTGTTAGTTCTTCCATAATCATTAACTCACTAAGTTGCCAAACATCTATAAAGCATCCACTATATCTCAAGTACTGGGGAAGACATGAGAACATAAGAATAAAACAGTTCTTATTCTTATGCAGTTCATCACCACCTAAATATATGAGGCACTTTACAGCAACACAAAGAAACCACAATAGAATGCTTCTAATCAAAGCTTTAAGTGTACCAATCTTTTCCAAGTGATGAACATACTGAATTAAATAGTAAAAATATGTATAGCTTGGATTTGCAAATAAGACAGATCCGATTTTCTGGATGTGACTGTAGTTGAGTGACTTACTTTTCTAAATTGGAAAATGGAGATAATCATAGTCTCTACCTCATAGGGTAAGTATGAGAGTTAACCAAGATAATGCCTATAAAATACTCCTACAGTGTCCGAAATATAATGAGCGCCTCATAAATAACTATTAAAAATGCATAAGCAAACTGTAATTTTCAAGTGTTATGGAAAGGAAAGAAATTATCTATTGACAGTTTACTACATTGCATGCATTTTGTACAAGGCATTTTACATACATACTGTAGTATGTATGTAAAGCAAGCAAAAAAGAGGTACAATTTACGCTGCCCTCTAAAAGACTAGAAGTAATCAGACTGTTGTTTTCTTTATTTTTTCTAAACTGTGAATGGAGTAAAATGCATTAGGCTTCCTGAGAGATTTTAAGAAACATAGTGAAACATACTGAAGGTGTTTTAACCTACCACAATTATTTTATCATACAGAGTGAAATGGTGGTGCCCACAAATTCATTTTTACAGCATTGATTTTCTACATGTTAGCGTAACAACCAGCAAGCAACTGTCCCCAGGCTGTGATGAAGCACTGTGAGATGTCTTTCCCAGAAACAGTGTAACTTTGCCCTAAACCATCTGCCTCTTCAGGTACTACTTGTAGCCAAGCTATCACAATGTCATGGGTGCGGAATAAGTAGAGTATGGAGCTATGGAACTGACTGTTGCTAACTGGGCTAAAAAATTCCGACCTACACTTTCAACATGAGAGAAGCCATCTGCTTGCTAATTAAAATTCCCAGCCAGAGACTCTACTCTCTACCTAATAAATATTAATTAGAGCCTGCAGATTCAAAGCAAGAATTATCTTCATGTTTGTGTTTCAGTTATTTGATTCATAACCCAAAGTAAATCCCCTGATTCTACGCATTATTATATCACTCACAAGTTTATGTTCAACCTTCTAATCATCTAATCGTTCTAATATCTATGCAACAAATAATACCAATCGCTTATATATCTAAAGCAGTGTTCTGTGTGATACTGAATGTGGAGACCCTCTTTAGATAGCAGCAATCACTGTGTTTCATAAACTTAAAAAAATACACGTGAAACTTCTGATACTCATTTCCATGTGTAATGAGATTCTCTTTCCTTGAAAAGAAGAGAAAAGCTAGATTAAGTAGTTCACGCAAAATCAGATCTGTAAGGTCCTTTGGGGTCTACCTTTCCTTCTGTGCATGAGATCTACTAACATCTGTTTAATGGCCAGTGACTCAGAAGAAAATTGCAACTCTTCATTCATTTGTATATTCAACAAGTAATTATTGAGTGCTTTTCGTGGTCCAGACACTGCTAGACACTACGTATGCGGAAATAAATAAGAGAGACGTGATCAGTGGATTCCTAGAGTTAACAGCCTAGGCACAAAGTAATCAAGGAGCTAAGTAAATAAATATAAGTATTCAACAAGTATTCTGAGGGAAATAACCAAGATGCTGTGATAGAGACAGCTAACCTACATGAGCTAGACAGGTCCCAGAAGGTGACATTTAAACTTTCTATTTAAAACTGGAAATAAGCCAATATCGTGAGGGTCACTGAGAGGGTTGTATAAGCAAAGGGATGAAAGGTGTGTATGTATGCACATGTGTGTGCATGGAAGGGGCAGAAAGTAGATATAAGGTATGATAAGAGAGTGTATGTGAAGGCTGAATGGGAAATTAATAACCTCTGAGATGTATTATAATTTATCATTCTCTCAGCGTACCCACATCTGCTTGTCACTGTGTGAATCGTCAACAAAGAACTACCAAGAAGTAAGGATATTTATGTTAAATGAGTCAAAAAGGAGTGAAACCTTCCTCACCTTGATGATAATGGGGCTTCAATACTCATGTTAGTGTCATTGGCCCAGCTAGAGATTTTCTCTTCCAGGTGACCACCTGGTATAAGCAGGACTGAAGGACACATCACTAAGGTGCAGGCTTGGTGTAGGATTTGCTTTATAATTCTTCACTGAAGCATGGTTCTTGGCTTCACTTCAGAAGGGAGCATTATTCTTTTTGCTGCAAGGCCACTGACCATGTTCTCATAAGGTCAAAGCCAGTGTAAATGGAACTCTATCCTGAAGCCACAAAACACAGTTTGAGTTTGTTTATATTTCAGACCTCTCACAACTGACTTTCGCCCAAATCTCTCCTTGCTCTTTATTAGCCAGCATCTTGCTGGCTGGGTCGATAACCTGCTTGAGAGCACATCGTAGCTGGAGGTACTATGCTCGGTTCTCCTTTGCTCCATGCTTATTTGCTAATCACTGCAGAGCTGGTGTTCAGTCTGTGCCCTTCCCTCCAGAAAATAGATTCCTTTAAACTGACAGACTGGCAGTTATTCTCTGATTCTCCAAACCTTGACCATTAATCTGATGATTAAATTTTGGTTTATAGTTAAAAATCCAGTGACTACAATGACCAATTATTTTATTGCCTTTATGGTGTCGTGCACTTAATCCAGAAAGTTCTTCTGCATTACAGTCTAATACAGTGATCCCCAGATTTTTTGGAATCAGAGAGTGGTTTTGTGGAAAACAATTTTTCCATGGATGGGGTGGGGGATGATTTTGGGATGAAACTGTTCCACCTCAGATCATCAGGCATTGGTTAGATTCTCATGAGGAGAATCTAAATAAGATCAACCTAGACTCCTCACATGTGCAGTTCACAATAGAGTTCATGCTCCTAAGACAATCTAATGCTGCTGCCTGTCTGATAGGAGGTGGAGCTAAGGGAGTAATGCTCACTGGGAACACCTGGTCTAATAGATTTGTGTCTACGTGTTCTTTTGCATAAACAAATCCTCCCTTGCCTAAAACACTGTCCCCTGTAGATCTAAATCCCAGGTGTCCTTCCTGTAAGGTTTTCTGTAAGAGAAAGTGAAGCCAAGAATAAGTGAAGCCAGTTCCCTATCAAAGTAATCTCTTTATTTTAAATGTCCTTTCTCTTATTAGCACTGACACTCACTAGGTAGTGATAACACCATCCATCAGCAGGATTTTTTCTTATGTGGCCCCTAATTAAGCTGTAAACTCTAAGGATGTAAGACTATATCTCCCACTTTGTTTTGCTCAGCCTTCTGTTCCAAAAGATAAGTGCTCAATGGCAGGCCTATCCTTACTACTTCCCTGTAAAAATTACACAAGTTCTGTAAGCTTTTCTGAAGTATTTATCACCACTGATGACTCAGTGAAATAAAGATCATGAGGTTTTAATTCAGATAGACCAAAGTCTGAATAACAACAGTTCTGCTCATTAGCTAAGTCACCTTGGAAATTATATCCAGTGGCATGCCCATGAGTATCTAAAATTCTTTCTAGATTGGGGAGAATATCCAATTCTGAAAGTCCATGGGGGAGGTAGAAAACTGTTTTCAATTGGAGAATTGAAGGGGAACAAAAGTTCTCTCCTTTCTCACACCTATCCACAGTCAGGCATGGATGAGACACGGGCTCCCATCTAGGACTCTGAATCTTTAGTCAGTGACACCAAGACGAAGGAGCAGTTAATAGTGAATTCATTGCATGGTGCCCAGTGGTGGCTGGGGTGTTGTCTAGAGCTATGAAGAACAAGTGCTGAGCAGAGGGGTCCTGCCATGCCATTCCTATGGTACAGCCTTTGCTATGGTTCCTGCTTTTAGACTCCCTTGATTTCCATCCATTTTCCAGGGTAACTTCTCCAGCCTTCGTGCTGTTTGCCTTTGCTGGTTAAGTTAAGCAGAGTTGTTTTCCCAGGTTGGCAACTAAAAATCGTGACTGATAGCCTTCTTTAAAAAACTGAGATGATAATATCTGCCCCTTTTTTCTTGAAATAAAATATTATTTATAGGCCGGGTGTGGTGGCTCATGCCTATAATCCCAACACTTTGGGAGGCTGGGGCAGGCGGATCACCTGAAGTCGGGAATTCAAGACCAGCCTGACCAACATGGAGAAACCCTGTCTCTACTAAAAAAATACAAAATTAGCTGGGCGTGCTGGCACATGCCTGTAATTTCACCTACTCGGGAGGCTGAGGCAGGAGAATCACTTGAACCTGGGAGGCAGAGGTTGTGGTGAGTCTAGATCGTGTCATTGCACTCTAGCCTGGGCAACAAGAGCGAAACTCCATCTCAAAAAAAAAAAAAAAAAGTATTTATAAAATATCTAACAGGGAAACTGTAACATGGGAACAAATCAATAGGTAATAGTTATTTTTAAATTATAACAACATCCTGATCATTTTGTCATTTGCCATTTTCTATGCCTTTACTCCAAATAACGAATATGTAAGCATCAACTTGTTTTCTGGGGAGTCTGCAGATAAATTGTACTTTTTGTTGCTTAATTATTTTACTAAAATGCTTTGGCCAACTCCACTCACATTTGGCTTAGGCCAGCTCTTCTTAAAAGAGATGCTTGGCTGCATTTGCTGCTAGCCCATCTCCATACATCTTCTCAGCCCAGAGAGGCAAGGGAGCTTCACTTCCATGACATTGTTCCTGCTATTTTGTTGGTGAATGTTCATCACAGTCTGGAAGCGATGATAATGAAACTGTTGAACCCGGGCTATGTGATCGTGGTAGGAAATCCATATCCAAGAGTTCCTGATGTCTTCCCAACCCCCTCATCTGACAGTTATCCATCTTTCCTCTAGATGCCCTCAGCACTAACTCTGTGCCATTCAGTGATAATATACCAGCTCCTACTTTGTGTTTTAGTTATTTGAGGTGCATTTGTTATTCTTTTTGGACAGAACTGTAAGATCCTTCAAAGTTGGATCTATGACTGCATTATGTAATACATACAATGCCTGGTATATAGACAGTATCTGAAAAAATTAATGATTACTTAAAAATTAATGTAATTAGAAACTACAGAGAATTATGCTGAAGTATTGCTAGGATGTTCAGCATATTTTCCAGCTTTTATCTAATTTGAATACATTAGAAAATTTAAATAAAATTGTTAAATTCCTGGACAAATATAGCACATGCAATTTAAATCAAGAAGAAACATAATTTGTGGGCTGGGCATGGTGGCTCATTCCTGTAATCCCAGCACTTTGGGAGGCTGAGGCAGGTAGATCACCTGAGGTCAGGAGTTCAAGACCAGACTGGCCAACATGGAGAAACCCCATCTCTACTAAAATACAAAATTAGCTGGGGTGGTAGTGGGCCCCTGTAGTCCAAGCTACTCAGGGGGCTGAGGCAGAAGAATTGCTTGAACCCAGGAGGCAGATGTTGGATTGAGCTGAGATTGTGCCACTGCACTCCAGCCTGGGCAACAGAGTGAGACTCTGTCTCAAAGAAAGAAAAGAAACATAATTTATGAATATTTCTATCACTATCAAAAGTCTTGATCAATGTTTCCATGAAGAAAACACTATGCTCAGGTGAGTTTTGCCAATGAAATCTGTTGTGATTATTGATAAATAATAAATTGCACGTATATAAAAATATACCATAAAGTTGATAAATAATAATCAATTTAGAATGATGGCTGACTATTAAGTCAATATAAAAAAATCAAATGCATTTCTAGAGAAATGCACATCAACACCACAATGAGGTACTATTTCATACCAGTCAGATGGCTATTAATGAAAAGTTCAAAATAACAGATGCTGGTGAGATTGCAGAGAACAAGGAATGCTTGTACACTGCTGGTAGGAGTGTAAATTAGTTCAACCATTATGGAAAGCACTGTGGTAATTCTTCGAAGAACTAAAACAGAACTACCATTGAACCAGCAATCCTACTGCTGGGTATATACCCAAAGGAATAGAAATTGTTCTGTGATAAAGGCATATGCACACACATGTTCACTGCATCACAATTCACAATAGCAATGACATGGAATCAACCTAAATGCCCATCGATGGTAGACTGGAGAAAGAAAATGTGATACATATACAGCATGGAATGCTATGCAGCCATAAAAAAGAATGAGGTCATGCACTTTGCAGGAACATGGACGGCAATGGAGGCTATTATCTTCAGCAAACTAATGCAGGAATAGAGAACCGAATACTGCATGTTCTTCCTTATAAGTGGGAGCTGAATAATGAGAACACATAGATAGAAAGAGGAGAGCAACAGACACTGGGGCCCACTTGAGGGAGAAGGGTGGGAGAAGAATAAGGTTCAGAAAAAAAAAAAAAAAACTATTGGGTAATATTCTTAGTACTCCGGTAATGAAATAATGTGCCCACTAAAGCCCTGAGTCATAAGTTTACCTAAATAACAAACCTTCACATGTACCACTGAACCTAAAAGTTAAAATATTTAAAAAATGGTATAACATGCAATAACCTAGCATAATTATTTGAATATACTGAGAGTAGTGAATGATAATATTAACAATGAGACAATCACTATAAGGAATAAACTAAATACAATATAAAAATATATAATTTATGAAGAATAGACTATGCAGTAGGAAAAGCAATTAAAGTGCCTGGAAAATCATTAAAATTACTTTGCAGCAAATTTAAAAGAAGACCTAAAGAAATGGTGATAAATGCCATGATCATGACTAGACATTAATTTATAAGGTTGTAATTGTCATTTCTCCCTATACTGCTTCATGAATTTTATGTAATTTCAATAAAAAAATCATAAGTTTTGAAAGCAAGCTACTGATAAAAGTAATATACAAAAGCAACATCCAAAAATAGGATTAAAGAAGGACTACAGAAGAATAAGATTACCCAGTGTTTAGCCTGAGTTCCCTAGAAAATTTGATGCGCTATTGCTTCATGAATGGATATAATCCCAGATATATATGTGTGAGGGAAAAACAGAATTGTGGCAAGGAGGAAGAACTTATTCATACCCAAAATAAAATAATAATTTAAAATATCTAAAATTTGGTAAGGGGAATGAATCAAAAGAGGTTGCATGAATGTAATGAATTGACTAAAAACACTGATTTTCCAGAATAATCCTTAGAGTTCAGGAACAAACGTTTTTCTCCAGGTTCCTTCTCCTCTTCTGTCTCTCACTGGTCAGATTGGTCCATCTAACTTTAACTTCCTGCAACTACTACCTGGCTCTTCTGGACACTTCCTAGGAACTCCAGATGCCGCAACAGTAGCAGAAACTATAACTTGAACCACACTTTGGGGTGAGCAAGCAAGTGGACATGAGCCAGCAATCATCCCAAGCTGCAGGCTCTAACTGCAACCACCCAGGCTTAACTAGGCAAGCCAGTGTTTGCACATGGATGCAAGAAAATCTCAAAGTAACAAAACCTGGCAAGGTGGGAAACTCTTATTCTATATTGGTGGGATTGGTGTAACTACTACAGAAATTGTAACTACTATGGAAAACAATGTTTCATCATTTTGTAAAGCTGAATATTTGTGTATGTCTTGACCCTGTTTGTAAATGTAAAATTACTTGTTTTAAACACCCAGAACAATGACAAAGATTGCTCATAAGAGAAGTTTTCACAACAGCAAAATAATGGAAACAATTCATGAAGAGTGGATAAAAAAGGCTTGTTATATTAACACAATAGAATAATGCAGCACTGAGAAAATGAATGAATTATATCTACACACAAGTTCATAGATAAATATAAGAATTATAATAACGGAGGTGGGTGGATCATGAGGTCAGGAGATCGAAACCATCCTGGCTAACACAGTGAAACCCTGTCTCTACTAAAAGTACAAAAAAATCAGCCGGGCATGGTGGCGCGCACCTAATAGTCCCAGCTACTCGGGAGGCTGAGGCAGGAGAATGGCATGAATCCGGAAGGCAGAGCTTGCAGTGAGCCGAGATGGCGCCACTGCACTCCAGGCTGAGGGACAGAGTGAGACCCTGTCTTATTAAAAAAAAAAGAAAAGAAAAGAAAAGAAAAGAAAAGAAAAGAAAAGAATTATAATAAAGGAAACAAGCATTCTTTAGAAGATGGCATACAGTATACCAATTTTATAAGTATCAAAAAACAAGCTTGTCATGATACATATGGAAACACCATGACTGTAATGTAAGTGAATGACAGATTCAACATAGTCTTCACCTCTTTGCAAGGTGCAAATGAATGGAATACGGAAGTAGTAGTGCTCAAGTAGCTACGCATTAAGGTAATTGGTCACATTCTAGCTCTACAGATGAGTGTTGCCATTATGATGCTCATTTTGTCACCTTCACTGGAAGACACCACCGCAGTGGCCATCTTGTGAGTCCTACAGTGGCCTCCTGGTTTTGTCTCCCCATTCTTTGCTCCCCTCCCAGCATACACTGTAGAGTACTAAGACAATTCTTTGAACCTCAACATCACACTTTTAAAAGACTGGCTTGATGTTAACTTTTGCATGACATGAATAGAAAAGTTAGAAAATCTATATAATAATGCAATTCCATGACTCCTCCTGTGTTCTGTATCTTAAGGATTAGTACAAACGTCTTCCAAATTGCATGAATGAGAAACATGGACAACATACATGACTCTTGCCCCACCTACTCCCATCTCACCTCTACTAAATTGCCAACTTTTCTCACCTAAAGGTACACAGTATCTGTTGAATCTGTCTGCTTTTCTCCATTTTTTTCTGCTACTACTCTAGATAAGACAACCATGTTATATAGCCCTCTAGATTATTGCAATGTAATTGTTTTCCCACCTCCTCTTGCATGTCCCCGCAATATTTTCTTTATGCCATTTAGCAAGTTCCTTTTTCCCTAAACACAAAGTGAATTGCTCGCTAACTTAGAAGATTCTCCATGGGCCTCAGGGTAAAATGCAACTTTCCCAAAACCTGCTGTACACCCCTGCTAGTTCATCTGGCCCTTGTGCAACCTTAGGTTTCATCTGTCCATATTACTCTTTGATTACTGCCCAGCTATTATAAGCTTCTGACTATTCCCATGTTTCTCTTTGTTGCCCATGTTTCACGTGCCTAGAATGACCTTCTACAAATCCCTGACTGACTACTTCCTGCTCCTTAGAATAACATAGCTTATGCTTACCTCATAATGTTGGTCTCCTTAGAGAGATTACCCATATCTCCTACATATTCCCATACAACTTAGACTTATTCTTATCACATACTTATTGCCAGGTTCAGATCTTAGAAGCCATAAGCACTAAGAAGTCAACAGTTTTCTTCCTAGCCTGCCATGTGTAATTCAAAATGAAAATGATACTGAACCATAAAGTAAGTACACAGAAATCTAACAAAGTGCTGACTTTTTCCCAGTATGACTATGTGCTTCTTGCGTTGAAAAATAAACTCTGCAATTAAAAAAACTGATGTCCCTATATTGCTTTGACCCTAATGAAAGCTGACTTTTTCACTGAATAATTTACTATTGCATGCATTTACTGTAATGTTTTAAAATCATCTGTCTTCTTATATCTTTCTACCTCAAGGGTATAGATTATGCCGTGGTAACTACTTGATCTCAGTGTCTGTCCCAGAATAGCTGCTCCATACACATTGTCAATGGAAGGAAGAAATAGATGAATAAATGGCCATAGACTGTTACATTTTTGCCTTGCAGCTAATAAAAATGACCTCTTAGTTTCCCAATTCAGTTGTACCCTGCTCAGAAATAAATTTCACTTATGAGAACCAAGCCACCAAACTAAATGAGTAGAGAATTATTCCATGACTGCATTTTAAATATTCCTGAAATAGTATTCTTCCAAATGGTCTATGTTTCAGCCAAAATAGTTCAAAAGTGACTTCTAGTTTTCAAAATTAACAAAAGCCGTTAGAGATGGAAAACATTAGAAGACAAATAAACCTCACCTTTCCAAGTATTTTATTTTCCAAACAGGCAATCTAGAGGCATTGTTTTTAAATTTACCATAGTCCTCATTATCTACATGTGCATTTAAAAAATGCTCCAAATGTAGCAGCTTAAAGCCACAAACATTTAATTTTTAGTTTTAATTATTTATCTCACAGTTTCTGTGAGTCAGGAATCGGGGGCAGCTTAGTTAGGTAGTTCTGCTCAGAGTATTTATGAGGCTACTATCAAGATGTTGGCCAAGGATGCAGTCATCTCTGACTTGGCTGGGTCTCACATGGGTATTTACAGGAGGCTTTGTCTTCTTGCACATGGGTCTCTCCATAGGACTGCTGTTCATGACATGGTTTCCCCCCAAAAGAGTAATGTGAGAGTGAAAAAGTGAGTGTGGGGTGTGTATGTGTGTGTGTGTGCGTGTGTGTGTGTGTGAAAGAGAGAGAGAGACCTGAGACAGAACCTACAGTCTTTTATAATCTTATTTGTGAAGTAGCATATCATTAAGTCCTTTTTTTGGTCCTGGTACCCCTCTTGGAAGGGGATTCACATAAAAGCGTGAAGATGACTAGGAGGTGATGTTGTTGGCCAGCATTGTGGAGTCTACCACAAGAAGAATTCTGAAGAAGTGTATGGCATGATCTGACTTATGTTTAATTATTCTGGATGCATTGTGGAAAATAAAATATAAAGAATCAAGAGTAGAAACATGTAGGCCAGTATGAAGCCATTGAAATAACTGAGAAAATAGATGATAAATTGTTGGTCACAAAAGGATGGTAGAAGTAGTGGTATTGAGAAGTGGTCAAGCTCTATGTATATTTTGAAGGTAGAAACAAGAAAATGTACTGACGGACTAGATATGAAGTTGAGGAAAATAGAACAATTAAAGACAAAGCCAGAATTTACTCTAAGAAACTGGATAAATGGTGGCAACTATTATACATACAAGTAACTAGACATACAAGTAACAAGGTCAGGTAGGCTGTTAAATTCACATGTTTTGATTACATGGGAGAGGTTGAGGCTGTAAGTATAAAAAAAACATGAATGATAAGATGATAACTGTAGTCATCATAGTGCAGAAGAATTTAGAGACACAGGGTGGATAATATAACATAGGAAATGAGTATAGAGACAGAAAACACAGAAGTCAGAGGGCTGAACTCTGTGCTACTCCCACAGATTACAGTTTTCCCTCTCTATTCATTTGCTGACACCATTCCTTCTACTCAGAATGAATTTACTCACTTTCCCTAACAGAAAAGCACCCATCCATTGAGATCTAACTCAGAATGCATCATATTTGAAATGTTGACTGTTTAGCCAGGGTTTCCCAGAGAAACAGAACCAAATTCTTACCATAAATCTACATATTTGTAAGGCATTGGTTCACATGATTATGAAGGCTGACAAGTCCCAAGATCTACAGGATGAGTCAGAAAACTGGAGACCTAGGAGAGCCAATGGTTTAGTTCCAGTTTGAGTCTGAAGGCCTGAGAACCAAGAGAGCTAATGCTGCCATTCCAGTCTGAAGGCTAGCAGGCTCAAGACAAAGGAAGAACTGATGTTTTTATTCAAATCCAAAGTTAAGGACAAAAATGCCTATATCCTAATTTGAAGGCCATCAGACAGGAAGAATTTTATCATGCTTGGGGAGGTCAGACTTTTGATCTTCTCAGGCCTTGGCCTAATTGGATGAGGCCTACCCACATTAAGGAGGGCAATTGGCTTTACACAGCATACTGATTAAATGTTAATGTTATAGGAGAGAAAATGTTATAGGAGAGAAAAAGTAATAACTTTCCTTCACCCATTCCAAGGGTCATGTCTTACACTCCTATTACAAAAGACAAATTAACAAGAGAAAAGCCTAATAGGTTTTTAAAACAAAGTTTATGTGACATAGGAGGATTCAGAAATGAAGACCCAAAACCAGGGAAAAACTGAATTTTATGCAAAGTCTGATGAGAAAAGTAGAAAACATGCTTGGAGAAAAAGGGTATGATCTATTGGTAATAAACTGAAGGGGGAACACAGCAAGGCCTGTCCAGATTCTTGTTGGCCTCAAAGTATAGAGTGGGACTCATCTGGAACAAGGATCTTACAACCTACTTTCAGGCAAGACAAGTCAGAGAATTTCTATATGACCATTTTCCCCACAGAAAGTGGGGGGCGGGGGTGGGGGGGAAGGTCAGAAATTGACCTTTCTAGATTTTATGGCTTACTTTGGGGACAGAAATTCTAGTTTCTATGTCCTGCTTAAAAGGGAGAAGAAAGGATGAGGGAGGGTGGGAGAGACCTTGCCTCTGAGGTCCTTCTCATCTCCTTCAGTGCGAAGTACTCAGCAGGTCAATGCCAATGCACCATAGTCTGGAGTATTATTGTGTTCTCAGCCCTGACAATCTCATCCAGAAATGTTCTCACAGATACACCCAGAAGAATATTTGACCAATTCCTGCGTACCTCATGGCCTAGTCAAGCTGATACATAAAATTAACTACCACGTTGGTCTCTCATAGTAAGCTGAAAAACACCTCACTCCACCAAATTCTTGTACATCATAATCCCTGGAACCTGAAAATGTCACCTTATAAGACAGATGGGACTTTCAGTTGTGATTAAGTTAAGGGGAGATTATCCTAGTTTATCACGGTGGGCCCATGTGAGCACAAGAGTACTTACTAGAGGGATGTAGGAGGATGCAGACTCAGAGAAGGCAGCAGTGTAAAGATGAAGCAGAGATTGAAATGATGCAGTCTGAAGACAGAAGAGTCCACAAGCCAAGGAATGCAGGAGGCCACTAGGTGCTGAAGAAGATAACTTCATGGATTCTCCCCTCAGAGCCTTGGGAAGAAATAAGCTCTGATGACACCTTGGCTTTAGCCCAGCGAGACTGATTTCATAATTCTGGCTACCAGAACTGTAAAAGAATAAATGTGTGTTTTTTTAAGTCACTGAGTTTGTAGTAATTTGTTATAGCAGCCATAGCAGCCATAGGAAAGAAAAGTCTTCCTTTCATCTACCATTTGCATCTTGCCCTCACCTCACATAGTAATTATTTTAAAACGAATTCACTGAGGTAAAATTTACACATCATAAAATTGACCATTTTAAGTGTATAATCCGATGAGCTTTGGTAACTTTATCAGATACCATAAACCATTACCATAAACCACTTTTAGACTATTCTCACCACCCCAGTAAAATCCTCCATGTTTATCGACAATTAATCCCTATTTCCAACCTCAACTCCAGGCAATCAGTAATCTACTTTCTCCCCCTATGGATTTGCCTTTTCTGAATATTTCACATAAATGGAATCATACAATATGTGGTCCTTTGTGTCTGGCTTCTTTTACTTACCATAATGTGTTTGACATTCATTCATGTCATTGTACGTATCAGTACTTGGTTCCTTTTCATTGTTGAATATGTCCTTTGTGGGATATTCCATTGTATAGATATGCTACATTTTGTTTATCCACTTAATAGTTGATGATCATTTAGGTTTTCTCACACAGTACTTCAATATCCATTTATTCCTACAGGATTTTATACCCACTTCTTTATGGCATGCTACATGTTATCTTACAGTTGTGAACAGAGACAGAAGTACATTTGATTCACCTTTCTATGCTGAGGCCTACAGCTATATCTGGAAAATTGTAGGTATTTAATGAGCCTCTGTAGCAATTGTGTGCTGCTTACATGACCCTGCCTGTTAGCGCTGCTACAGCCTCAGGAATTGTGGTCCATCTGGCCTCTACACAGGCAACATTTCTGTTCCCAGCATTGCCTTTCTCCATCCACCTTTCTTTTCTTCATGCTGGGCTTACTATTGTCAGGTTGTCTAAACCATAGGTTGCTCAAAACTTCCTTGTATATTTTCTTAGGGCAAAGGGCAATGTACTTTGGAAAGTTAAGGTCTAGATAAGGGTTTTGAAGGAAAATCTTTTATTTACATAAAAAAGTTAAGTGTTGGCCGGATGTGGTGGCTCACGCCTGTAATCCCAGCACTTTGGGAGGCCGAGGCCGACGGATCACGAGGTCAGGAGATCGAGACCATCCCGGCTCACACAGTGAAACCCCGTCTGTATTAAAAATACAAAAGATTAGCCAGGCGTGGCTGCGGGCGCCTGTAGTCCCAGCTATGCGGGAGGCTGGGGCAGGAGAATGGCGTGAACCTGGGAGGCGGAGCTTGCAGTGAGCCGAGATCGCGCCACTGCACTCCAGCCTGGGCAACAGAGCAAGACTCCGTCTAAAAAAAAGAAAAAAAAAAAGTTAGGTGTCTTTGTCATGTCCTTTCTCTGGGCCATGTTACAGACCTAACTAAAGAATATTAACAGTCAAAACATAAAAATAAATGCAAATCTTTCAGTCTCAAGAGCTCTAAGCATTTAAGAAGAGAAAAAAAAAAATAAACATTTGTGAGTTAAAGTTAAATCCTTTAGATGTTTCCAGTGTTCAACTCTGAATTCCAATAATCAGCACAGAATATTGGTGTATGATTTCTATAAGTCTTCGATGAATACTTCTTTTTAAGAATTTAGTTTATCTTTCACAGCATTTTAGTAATCACTCATGCTGCTACGAAAAGTGGATAATGGCCCACAATACATTCTGAAATAAAAAAGAATGCAAGGGGAAATAAAGTGAGAAAACCTACAACACGAAGGTATTATCAATTCAGGCTCAATCAGGCTTCTCAGGTGGAATCAGTCTTAATTCAAAGGGGCCTCTCCTCAGAGATGGAGGCAAGTGATACTTTTCTCTGTGGCTTTCAGAGCTTTTCATTCCACACAATCATAGCATATGCCAAGTATGAAAGCTGTGCTTTCGGAAATATGTAACAGGACATTGAGATGAGAAAAGGGAAAGAGGCAGAAAGACGTTTTATTGAAAAGCATATTGTAGAGCTTAGCTTAAAACTGGACACTTGCCTTTGATGGGTCTAGCTTTTAAAATAGGAAATTGATTTTCAGTTAAACAACTGAAAGAGAAATGCACAGCTACACTCTCGCTCTTAATTCTGCAGGCAGCCCTTCCTTCCTAACCGACTTTCCTTGTAAAGGCATTTGAATACTTTGCAAATAAAAAGTGCATAGGGTTTAGGCGTGCTGTGTCCTGAGCGGTTCAGTCTAAATTTATGTTGCTGTGCCTTCTGTTTTCCACAGGACTAAAAAAAAAATCACTTCCATAAAGGTAGGATGCATTTCAGAGGAAATCATGTGTGCAGGCCCAGGCAGCTCTTTGAAATGTGACAACATGCAATAAGTGAATTACATTCTAGTGTATAAAATGTGACATGTGAATTAATTACTGATGCTAACTTGATTTACATTAAATTGCCAGTGATTTGTCATTTTAAATTATCAATGAAAAAATTATTTTGGTTTATGACCCATTTCAAAAGAGGAACTTTAAGCAGGCAAGATAGTGCTGTGGAGTGGAGATACGCTAGAGATTTGTGCTTGTTTTCCTTATTCTGCTACTATCATCTCTTTGAACACAGGGACAATGTGTTTCTTCTTAATTTCCCCAGTTTCTAGCATAGTGCCTAACATATACTAGACTCTCAAAAAATACTCTGAATGAGTGATTGAATGAAAACTACCTGATAGCTGATATTTCATTTCACAAGGATGTTTCTAAATCTTTAAAACTAAAATCAAATCCAACAATGTTGATTATATACACTCTAAATTGCCATAGAGCCCCAATAACCATAAAATACGAAAACGAGATGTCAGCTAAATCAGCCTTCTAATTCCTGCTGCAGCATTCAAATAAATGGTTATTCTATCTCTGCTTAAACCTGCAAGTTATAGGAGATTCGCCACTTCATGAGGAAGCCCACAGCATATTTGTGTAGCTTCCTTTCTTAAAAATATCTCACCTTGTATTGTGCTCAAATATAGCTGCCTACCACCTACTACCATTCTTTCCTCTGAGATAATATACGTAACAAGATGTGAGATGCAATTATTTCTGTTGTATTGGAGTTTTAACAAAGACTCCAACAGCTGAAAATAAAATAGTTGGTGCAAGGGACATTTATACACTAATGTAAGATGACGTAGCATGTTATATTAGGATATAAGTGTGGCGTTCAGGACATGCAATGGAGTTGGCTCCGAACTAGTTCTTTCTACTTTGGTCTATCATCTGTGGCCCAGCTATTCAAGCAAATGCTAATAGGGTTCAAGAGGCACTATCCCCAAATATGGCTCATTGGCATTTCAAAAAATAGCAGAAACAAGAATGTCACTCTGAGTTTCCCTATTTTCCCCGGAAGTAGATCATAAGACCTGGAAATGAATTGCTGATCTTCTCCTGAACTAGCTCATAAGACCTTCAGGTGAGAGGTGCTCACTCTATACCCAGAGGAAAGAAACAAATTTACCTTTGAAGAAACAGGGACACAGAGAAGAATCTGAACAAACAGGACTTGCTAAGTTTCCTCCATCTAGTACTATTAGATCATACCCCGTTTGTCTAATCATACTCTCTGCAACTGTCCACTTCATCAAACTTAGGCTTAAAATACACACGTTTCTCTGTTTCATGGGATCTTTATTTCTGAAAGCTGTCATCTCACATAAAACTTATTTTAAATATATTGTATGCTTTTCTCTTGCTAATCTGTCTTTTGTTATAGGGGCCTTAGCCATGAACATAAGATGGGAAGAAGATATGTCTCCTTCCCTACAGAGAAAATGTGTTGGCAGAGGCTGAAGAGATTGCAGAGTAAGAATTCTTTTACTTCAAGTTTTCAGAAACCTGTGGTTGCTATTATCTTCTTGCCATTTCAAGTCAAGTAAGTGGAGGCCTCAAAAGAGCCAAATAGCTTTATATGCATTTCCTGGAGTCCGAAAGACAGAGAACTTGGCATTTAACTTTTGTCTGAAAGCTTAAAGCTAGGAAGCTATGACTAAAACACCTTTGTCTGGAAATAAAACAGAAAAAAAGGGCTTGCGTTGAAAATGGACTGAAAAGTCTGAATATTACATTGGTTTCCACCAAGCCAGATGTGGCCATCACAGAGGAGAGTTCTGTTGTTTCTTGAGAGGGACTCTTCCCTAGAAGAATAACTAGAAATTAGAATGACTCTGCAAGAAAAGTAAGCTCCTGGAAACCAAGAGTTGGAGAAATTACAAAAGGCTAGTTGGAGGTGGCAACACCCTCATCACAGGATGGAAAATGGAAACACACCATGCCATGAGGCACCATAGCAGATTCTAACACTTATTAGTCAAGTGTACCTCTCCTTCTCTTTATCTCCCAGTGGGACCCAAAGCATCACCTACTAAATATAATGGGAGAAGAAGCAGAAAATAGAGGTAAAATTGACCATATCCCCTTCTCCTCCTGCAGATTTCTGAGTTAAAATAAGGCCTGATCTTGGGAAAATAAGTTTTAACCTGAATGATATTTAGGGACTTCATGTTACCTGAAACAAGATTTTATTACCAGGAAAAACAAAAACAAAAAATTCTGCATGCATTGCCTGACTGTCACTGGGAAAGCTATGAGCCTTGCCCAAGATTACAGACAGATTTAGAAAAAACAAATGGAAAAACTAGATTTAAAATGGTAGCAGTGGAAAGGAATAAAGTTGTTTCCTGCCAATATGCCAGTAAACGAATTAACTCACAAATAGATTTGCACATAGAATATAAAATTCTTCTTCTATATAGCCATTCTTCTAATATTTATTTGCATGTAAGTCTCTTACTATATCTGCATCTTTATTTCTATTTGTGGGTTAGGTGACTTGATGAGGGATGAATTTAATTGATGACATTTTAGGACAAGATGTGGAAGACTTTAAAGTAGGCAAACAAGATTGCAGCACTTCCTTTTAATAGAATGCTGGGCATTGTCAAGAAAACAACATACGAATTTTCTGATTCTATAGTGATCTTTGCCTTTGATTATTTCACTTGGTTAATTTGTAACTCTGTAGAGATGAAAGTTAACTATTAGAAAGCTGATGGTAATGCAAATATTTCCTGCTATGTCTTTGCAAATGATTCCTGTTCATAGAAGTGCAAAATACTTTTACAAGTAGACCATAAAATTTCTGTCAATCAAATCCTCATTTGAGCAGTTTAAAACATCTTACCAATGCCCTCATTAATTGGTGAGTTATATGAATATTTACATGTTTACATGTTAATGTTATATATTTATTTTATATTTGTGTGAGAAGGATGACCTAACTTACTTTTTAAAATTTTCTCTTTTACGAAAAGGCAGAGAGAGCTGGTAAAACGTATTAATCACTCAGAGCTTTGGATTTTCTTAAAGATAACCAAAGTAATGAAGGCTATCTCATTGGGATCTGAGTGGAGAAACAATGTTGATAAGTGATTCACCAAATAAGGTACTCAAGGACAGTTACACTGAGCCAGAGTGTGTATGTATTCAGGAAGTGGGGAGTAACCACTACTAGATGTATAAGAGTCGGCAGCATAGAGCAAGCTTTGTGTGATCTGGTAAACGTTATGAGAGAAAACCCATTTGCTCCTGACTGGTTCTCGCTGTGGTATGAGGGTCAGGAAAGCTGACTGAATTCAGAGGCAAGGGATTGGACAGATAGGCCTGATTGAAACCTTGGGTATAGCAGAAGGTTTCAGAGGCATTCAAACCCAGAGTGACTCTGTCTTGAATAGGGGATGGGTAAAATGAGGCTGAGACCTGTTGGGCTGCATTCCCAGAAGGGTAGGCATCCTTAGTCACAGGATGAGATAGGTCAACACAAGATACAGGTTGCAAAGAACCTACTGATAAAACAGGATGTGGTAAAGAAACCAGCCCAAACCTGCCAAATCTAAGATGGTGATGAAAGTGACCTCTGATTGTTCTCACTGCTCATGATATGCTAACTATAAAGCATTAACATGCTAAAAGACACTCCCACCAGCTCCATAACAGTTTACAAATGCCATGGCAATGTCCAGGAGTTACCCTATGTCTAAAAAGGGAGGAACCCTCAATTCTGATAATCATCTGCCATTCTCCCTGAAAAACTCATGAATAATCCAATCTTTATTTATTATATAATCAAGAAATACCCATAAAATAGCTAACCAGGGGGTTACCATGGAGTAGCCATTTTTAAATTATTTTACTTTTTTAGTAAACTCGTTTTCACTTTACTCTGTGGATTCGCCTCAAATTCTTTCTTGCACGGGATCTAAGAACCCTCTCTTGGGGTCTGGATTGAGACCCCTTTTCTGGTAACAAAGGTATGCCTTATTTATTTTTGTAGCCTCAATTTTTATCTCTTAGAACTTTATATATGCTGAACACTTGAAACATAGATGTCAGACTGTTTCTTCCAAGTCTTCTTTTGTCTGAAACAAGAGAGTAGAACATCTATTATTCTAACATTTCCCATTTCATATGATAAATCACAATAGCAATGAACACCCACAAGTAAAGATTTATTTCCTAATCATTTTTCCCTAACACTGCAAATTCCTCAAACATTTGTTTCCCAAGTTATTGCAGGCAACATTATGTTCTGTCTTTGCATTACATAGATCATTATCTTTCATTTGGGTCTCATTCCTGTTCACTGAGCCACTGGTACGTATTTTAGTATTTGTCATGGCAGCACACTATTTCTCCTGGTACTGATTTCTATATTCATCAGGAGACACTAGGTCATAAGTAGTAATGAACAGCTTCAAAATCCTCATGGCTTAACAGAAACATTTTTATATCTAATTTACACTAATTTCTCTATGTGCGTAAGTAAGCCTCTAGAGCAACTGACCTCAATGTGGATTACCACTTTATGCTTCTTCAATCTTGTAGCTCTGCCATCTTAATGCAAGGCTTTCTTGAAATGATTCCAGTAAGGAATGGTAAATCTGGATAACTCAGCACTGCTAATTCAGCAGCAAGTCTCAAGAGTGATTTTGGTAATTTCCTTTAACAGCCCATTGTCTCAACTAGGCATATGCTCCACTTAGCTGAGGTTTGCTAGGACCTATGTGTTCAGAATACAGTTTTTGGAATGTGCTTAGATCTCTGAGTAGGGAGCACTACCTATCTCCAAATGGTATTTCAGAAGCTCAAGAGAGGGTTCTACAAAACTTGTGATCAAGGCCTGAGATGGGGCTGCCATCTAGTCTTCTTGAGTAAAACTGGGAGGAAAATTGAAGCTGGTCAGGGCAGCACCAAAATAAGCTGGTGGTTGGAGCCAATAGCCAATGGGTGGAGCTTGACTGACAGGAACAATAAACAAAATCAATCAATCAATCAATCAAATAAATAAATATCTCCCCATCACCATCACTTCAATCTTTGAATGCTCTTCTAACCTAAAAGCCAGTTGGCCAGGGTATCTGGTATGCATAGCTGGCAAGACTCTAGTCTTGTTTTTATAGAGTCAATAAAGGTGAATTTGAATTTGAAAGAAGGTAATATATAAGTAAACCAGCATAGTCCACCCCTTTGGCTGCTGAGCAAACTTACATATCATCCTACACATATTTTACTCTGTAGGAAACAAAATAACAATGACTTCCTCTACCTAATAAGATGTCTTTATTTGGGCAAATGGAGAGGTTCTCATTTTCTTTGTAAATGAGATAAGAACAAAGACACCATGCACGGTCAGTTTCTTTTTTAGCTCAATCCCAAAATTACTTGAATATCCTTTAATCCAAAACTAAATTATAAAGATAACTATCACCAGTGAACTATTCTTATATAAATTAAAGCAAAACCCTGAAAAGGGAAAATTGGTATATTATATATCAATCAACAAGTCATTCTTCACAATTTCTGCAACTGTGATAAGTATATGTGTGCTGTTACCAAAATCTTCATATGTGCATTGTTTCTGTAGCTAAGAATAATGCTGTAGTTTCATTTTGCTTTTACTTTACTTTTTTAAAACTATTAATTGCACTTTTTCTTGTACCTCCAGTTGTCTTGCTTCCCTCACTTAGTGGAATGACCCAAACCATTTCTAAAGTGTCTAATTGTTCTGTAGATTTGTTTTTATCGAATCACTGCAGTTTTCCCTTAACTTTTAGTATTGGAATATGGAAATACTGAGAGATACCTGAGAAAATCCCCTGGGTTCTGGATCCAGATTTCACTGCTCAAATAGTGTAGTACCAACTCAATTTCCTCTTGAAAAGCTGGATCTATCCTCCAGCCAATGCCGCAACACCTACTAGAGCAGTGATACGAGAAACCCAAAATTATCAGGTGTTAATCTCATTTTTTAACTCAAAGGAACTATTGTTCTATCATTTGCTGGCAGGATTCCACCCTTAAGAATTAAGGGAGTCTAACCAATTGAGTTTAAACTTTCAATAGAAGATAATAAAATTCACAAGTGGATTATTAGGTATAAGAGAGAGAAGCCACTCCTACTTCTACCCTTGGTTCCTTTATTATGGTTGTAAGGAAAATAGTATCATATGTTAAGTACTTGTTTAAAGCATGCGACTCATCCTCTATGACACTAACATTTCAGAGTCTTTAATTCCTACTAATGTTATATCTGAATCTGAGTCTTCAGTAGACCATTTCACTCTTGTGTCAGGTCAGCTACTTCTCGATAATGAGACACATAGGAATAATAGTAAATTCCTTGGGCATGAGCCCATTGTCCTGCTTCTGTGTGGATCTGAGTTTCCAGGTCAGAAGCAGTGTTGTAAGAGATGTCATGGTAGTGAGCAAAATGTTCTGTAAATCTACGAGCTGGCAAAGCACTGTGGGCAAGGAAGATGAATGCATATCTAGAATGCATGTCTATTCTAGTAAGAAAGATAAGTTATTGCTACCTCCATGATGAAAGAATCCAGCAAGCAATATGCTTCTAGGTGGCTAGTGTGGGGAACAGTGACATCTGGGAGACCTCAGTGTTGATCTCTGTTGTGGTCAAGACAGGCATTCACTTGGGTCAGTAGCCAGATTAGCCTTGGTGAGGACAAGTCAATGTTTCTGACTCCTTTATATCCTTGCTTTTTCACTTAATGATACAGTGTAAATATTATTCAATATATTGATTCTCTGAAAACAAAATCATTATTATTATTATTATTTGAGACAGAGTCTCACTCTGTCGCCCAGGCTGGAGTGCAGTGGAGTCATCTCTGCTCACTGCAACCTCCGCCTCCCGGGTTCAGGCAATTCTCCTGTCTCAGTCTCCCTTGTAGCTGGGACTACAGACACCTGCCACCATGCCAGGTTAATTTTTTTGTATTTTAGTAGAGATGGAGTTTCATGCTGTTCTGTTGCCCAGGCTGGTCATGAACTCCTGAGCTCAGGCAATCTGCCCACCTCAGTCTCCCAAAGTGCTGGGATTACAGGCATGAGCCACTGCGCCTGGCCAAAAGTATTTTTAATGAACATTTAACTTGCTTTCTGCTCAATTTTTAAAATAGTATCCTTTCTGTATTAGCAAAAGGTAACATCTGTTTGAGTAAGTTGTGAGCCTGAGTCCCAATCAAATGAACTTTTTCCTGAGTTAAATACAAAGCAATTAATCTCTTTTATGGTTTGGGTTTCTAGAAAAATAATAGTGCTGTTAGTCTTAATTATTGGATGTTGTGTGCCTTTATTGCTTGCAATTTTATTCACTTGTATTGAATTGGGCTTGCAGTTTTTATTCTGTGTTGCCCCTTTCATTAAAAACACTATGACTAAGGTTTAACTAAAGTAACTTCAGGCTGCACCAGGCAAAGTTGAATTGACTTTGCACAGCTTGACTTCTTCAAGTCTTTGGATAATTAGCTATGAACAGCTAGTTCCTGGGGCTTGTGGTCCATCAGGCTATTTTTAAAGGTGCTTATATGTCAAAGGAAAACACCACGGGGTATAACCCATGCATTGCCTTCTACCATTTTGTGTTTCCCCAGATTTTGAAAATAAACTCCAAATCTGTCTTCTGTAGAAATACTTCCTAAAGAAACTTCTGCTCCCTATGGCATTTTGTGTACCTTACATTGTAACTAATCTTTTCATATATAGCTACAGGTTATGTTTTCTTTTATTGTTGCTGTTGTTATATTTATTTTGCTCTTCCTATCACTCCCTTAAATTCTTCAGTTAGCCGTTTGTTTCTATGTTGTGACCTCTCAAGTTGAGGGTTTTGGTTAAGTAAAAATGGTATTGGAGCAAAGACCACTGACTTCAAAATTACTTACATTTACAATGGAGATCCTCATTTACATCACATCAAATGACTAAATATTTCCAAAAAGAATTAAATCTTTAATAACAGACTAACATATGTTAACATTTTTGTGTATTGGAGGTTATAATTATTGAAGAGGAACCCTCCAGAAATGTATCACAGCACTTATAACTATCTATTCATGTAATTAACAGGCTTGGTGTTGTCACCCATAGCTGAACTTTGTATTTCTCTTCTTATTCTCTGTCCTCCTCAATGCCTTGCCCAAATTGCTTTACATGGTAGGCCTTCATCTAACATTTGTCGAATATACAGTAACTTATTACATGTTTCAAAAGTTCTACTGAATTAAAAAATGATTATATTGACAGACTTCACATTCTTCTCAACTGATTTTCTAATCTGTTGAACAAACAAATAAGCAAAGCCTCCTTTGACAGCATTGCTTTCCACATCAGAAATGTGTAAAGGAATGAGACATTATCATGACTATTCCAAGAAAAGAGTATATCAAGAAAGAAAGAATGCATACTATCTGGTGTTGATTTGATAACAAGAAAATTTTAATCAAAGAAAAATGTCCAGATTTTGAACTAATATCTTTGGGGTATTTGCCAACATCATGTTAATATGTTAATACTAGGGTGGGCTAGCAAATGTAACAAAGAGAAGACTTAGAATAACAAGTATTGCAGGTTTCCATCTTACAGCATATGATCACCATGGCATCTACTCTTGCAATCTCATCCCTCTCCAACTGCTTGTAGTTATTTGACATGGAATTGGAAATCAGACAAAAGGTTTTCCGATAACAGAACATATAAATTAAATATACTATGAATTTTGTTATTGATTATTAAGTGAGAATTTTATCATACACTGTTGTACTTTCTTTTGCTATTTTATTTTACTAATAAACTATATGCTGATTAAATACACTGAAGTTGATTTATATGTCTTTTGGTTGCCTCCTGCATTAGTTCATTTTCACACTGCTATAAAGAACTACCCGAGACTGGGTGTTTTATGAAGGAAAGAGGTTTAATTGAATTACAGTTCTGCATGACTGGCGAGGCCTCAGGAAACTTACAATCATGGTGGAAAGTGAAGGGGAAGCAGGTACCTCCTCACAAGTGGCAGTAGAGAGAAAGAGAGCAGGGAAAACTGCCACTTTTAAACCATTAGATCTCCTGAGAACTCCCTTGCTGTCATGAGAACTGCATGGGAGAATGCACCCCCATGGTCCAATCACCTCCCACCAGGTCCTTCCCTTGACACATGGGGATTACAATTTGAGATGAGATTTGGGTGGAAACACAGAATCAAACCATATCATTCCATCCCTTACCCCTCCCAAATCTCATGTCCTTTTCACATTTCAAAACCAATCATGCCAGCCAGGTGTGGTGGCTCACACCTGTAATCCCAGCACTTTGGGAGGCGGAGGTGGGCAGATCACGAGGTCAAGAGATTGAGACCATGCTGGCCAACATGGTGAAACCTGTCTCTACTAAAAATACAAAAAATTATGGTGGTGTGCCTGTAGTCCTAGCTACTCAAGAGACTGAGGCAGGAGAATTGCTTAAACCCAGGAGGCGGAGGTTGCAGTGAGCCGAGATCATGCCACTGCACTCCAGCCTGGTGACAGAGTGAGACTCCGGGTGCCCCCCACCAAAAAAAAAAAAATATATCATGCCTTCCCAACAGTTCTCAAAGTCTTAACTCATTCCCTCATTCTAGCATTAACTCAAAAGTTCAAATCCAAAGTTGCATCAGAGAAAAGGCAAGTCCCTTTCACCGATGAGCCTGTAAAATAGAAACAAGTTAGTTACTTTCCAGATGCAATGTGGGTACAGGAATTGGGTAAATGGTCCCACTCCAAATGGAAGAAATTGACCAAAACAAGGGGCCATAGGCACCATGCAAGTCCAAATCCAACAGGGTAATCACTAAATCTTAAAGCTCCTTTGACTCCGTGTCTCACATACAGAGCATGCTGATATAAGGGGTGGACTCCCATGGACGTGGGCAGCTCTTCCTCTGTGGCTCTGCAGGGTACAGCCCCCATGGCTCATTTCACCAGCTGGCATTGAGTGTTTGTGGCTTTTCCAGGCACATGGTGCAAGCTGTCAGTGGATCTACCTTTCCGGGCTTTGGAAGACAGGGCCTCTCTTCTCACAGCTTCACTAGGCAGTGCCCCAGTGGGGACTGTGTGTGGGGTCTCCAACCCCACATTTCCCCTTTGCATGGCCCTAGCAGAGGTTCTCAATGAGAGCTCCACCCATGCAGCAGACATCTGCCTGGACATCAAGGAGTTTCCATACATCCTGTGAAACTTAGGTGGAGGTGCCTGAAGCTCAACTCTTGTCTTCTGCACACCTGCAGGCCCAACAATATGTGAAAGCCACCAATATTTGGGGCTTGCATCCTCTGAAGCAATGGCCTGAGCTATACCATGGCCCCTTTTAACCAAAGCTGGAGCTGGAGTGGCTGGGATGTAGGGCACTAAATTCTGAGGCTACACAGAGCAGCACGGCCCTGGGCCCTGGCCCACGGAACCATTTTTACCTCCTAGGCCTGCAGGCCTGTGATGGGAGGGGCTACCATGAAGATCCCAGAAATGCCCTGGAGACATTTTCCCCATTGTCTTGGTGATTAACGTTTGGCTCCTTCTTACTTACGCAAATTTCTGCAGCAGAAAAAATAGGTTTTTCTTTCCTACCTCATGGTCAGGCTGCAAATTTTCCAAACTTTTATGTTGTGCTTCCCTTTCAAATAAAAGTTTCATTTTCAGGTGATCTCTTTGTGAATGCATAAGACTGAATGCTTTCAGAGTCAGCCATATCACCTTTTGAACACTTTGCTGCTTAGAAATTTCTTCCACCAGATACCTTAAGTCATCTCTCTCAAGTTCAAGGTTCACAGATCTCTGGCACAAGGGCAAAATGCAGCCAGTCTCTTTGCTAAAGCATAGTTAGAGTGACTTTTGCTTCAGTTCTCAATAAGTTTCTCATCTCCATCTGAGACCATCTCAGCCTGGACTTTATTGTCCATATCACTATCAGCATTTTGGTCAAAACCATTCAAGAAGTCCCTAGGAAGTTCAAAACTTGCCCTAATTTTCCTGCCTTCTTCTGAGTCCTCCAAACTCTTCCAATATCTGCCTGTTCCAAAGTTGCTTCCACATTTTCAGATCATCTTCATGAAACTACCCCATTCTGCCAGTACCAATTTTCTGTATTAGTCCATTTTCCCACTGCTAAAAAGAACTCCATGAGATTGGGTAATTTATGAAATTAAGAGGTTTAATTGACTTACAATTCTGCATGACTGTGGAGGCCTCAGGAAATTTACAGTCATGGTAGAAGGTGAAGCGGAAGCAAGCACCTTCTTCACAAGGCAGCAAGAGAAAAGAGATCAGGAAAAACTGCCACTTTTAAACCATTAGATCTTGTGAGAGCTCCCTCACGATCACAATAACAGCATGGGGGAATCTGCTCCCATGATCCAATCACTCCCCACCAGGTCCCTCCCTTGACTTGGGGGGATTACAACGTGAGATGAGATTTGGGTGGGGACACAGAGCCAAACCATATCACTTCCTTTCTCCTATTTCCAATTTCTGAGTTGTTATAAGCTTGGTTAAATTGTTGAGGAGGGAAAAAAGATAGTTTATTTTCTCTGGTCTAAGGGCTCCTTGAGGAAAGATGAGTTTTATTTATTTTTGTATCTCCAGGGTCTATCTAAGGCCTCGTGCATATTAGTGGCTCAATGCACAATCTTAAAATGAAAAGAAGAATAAACAATTGTATGACTGCATGTACATATGGAGTAACAAATATATCTAGATTAGTACTATTAAGGATTATTTAAGACAGTCATGAAAATAAATCATGGTAGTGACAATTAGAGGGGTTAGCCTTGTATGACTGCATAAACTTGAATTTGGAATCCTCTCTGCTATTTGCTTTGAATAAAGTCAGTTGATGGGCTGTATTTGTGTAACTATGTGGTTATAATCTCAGTCTAGAGTAGAAAGGACTTAGGTTTTTGTCTTAAACAAAGGGAAAACAGACTGGATATAAGATGACTAGAGAAAGACATAGCCATAGATACACTGAAATTGTGGGACAGGCTAAGAGCTCTCCTTTCTATGCATAAAGTCTTGGACTTGTGCAGCTCTGGATAAGTTATAGGAAAGAGAAGTGAGGCTTTATAATCAACACTGGCTGCCATAATATTGAGCTGGTGGCTTTAGTACTATCATTTGGACTTTTGTTCCTAAATCACAAAGATTTCTTCAGCATGTGAGTGATGGTATCACAGGTGAATGGCTACAAATGAATGTCTTGGTCACACTGATGGTATTGACAGGGGTCTCTGATACTTTGCATAATGTTTAAAGACAATACGCTCACCTTTTCAAATGCCTAAGAAATTCTGATATCTTGTTACCTTTGGCCAGCTGACCATGTTATGAAGACTAATACAATCAGTGGTTTTGGCTGCTTACTCGTACTGGGTGGCATTCTCAGAGTCACCCTAGCATTTGGAAGATCTACAACTACCATTCTCACTTCTGGTATGCCTAAATGCAGGCACTGAATTCTTTATGTTGAAGATATTATACCAGTGGGCAGTACTATAAAACACCTATGACAACAATTTCAGGATGTACCACCTATGCTCAGATTTTCCTTATTTGCTTTCCTTCTATTTATACAGAGTTGTAATTCCCAACAAGCAGCACTGGCCTCCCACATTATTTATTGTTTCAATATAGGGGACAATTACATATAATTAGCTGAATGACACTACTCATTTGCTGGTGGAATTTGCTATGAATGCATTTGCTCCTTCTGGGAGTTGCTTTCTATTTCCTGAACTACTGCTCTTCTGCTGTTTAGAGAGACTTACCTTTTTTTGCCCTTATTTATTGCTTCATTGGTCCAAGGCAGAAAGAAAGCGTATAAAAATCAGTATGTAGCTGCCTGTGAATAACTATCGCAGGAAGTAGGGAAATTGCTGCATACCAAGTAGAAACCACATAAAGAGACACAAGGTCAGTTTGCAACAACCACATGTTCATTTGTGAGTGAAGAAATCCAGGGAAATTTGTCAGTGCCTTGTAATATTTTATGAAAATCATCACTTGATGGCATGGAAGATATAAAAATCATGTAGAATCTTATTTCTCCATCATGATGTGTTCCACATAATTTCACTCATCAGCTGGCTGAAGGTTACTATCTTGTATTAAAACTTGAAATAATTAGCATTTTCTAAAACATATTTTCTAAACTCTATTGGTCTTTCTCCTACTTTCTTAAACAGAATTTACAGAATATATTGGAAACTATCGTGAAATTCTCCAGAACAAGAACTTAAGCTAGACTCTGCTCAGAGGAAAGACTCTTCTACTGAATCTTAAGGATATGAGATAAGTATCCAGTATTCCTGAAGTCCTGTTGGTGTGGCCGGCCCTGTGTACATGCAAAGCTCTTTAATAAGTTGGGTGGAACACGCCTTAGTGATCTGTTGTTTACAGTGGTCTGCTTTAGGCCATAGCAGCCTGTCTTGCCATTCTGCATGTGCAAGTCTGCATACTCATTCTTGTTGAGGTCTCCCACAGGGGTTTATCTTGATCTCCTACTTGGCTTCCTTCCATGCCAGATTTTTACCTTCTTGGTTTCCCTTATTCATAGCTCCTTTAAACTGTGATGGTATTTACCCCCCTGTCTCCTGGGCTAACTTCCTGACTTTGACACAGTAATCTTACCTTAACCTCTCCATGGATTGTATCTCTCATATATTTTAGAGGAGATTATCCCAAATGCTTATAATTAGTCATAACAATTTACTATTTGTTCATTTTTCACATTGGCAACCAGAAAATTATAAGAAGATCAGAAGGTCTTTCTTCTTCATTCAATTGAGGATACTACAATCTCCTTTCCTCCTTTAGGGCATTGAATGTTATTGAACCATTCCTAAGGATTACAGAATATGATGTATGGGGAAGTTAGAAAGAGTTATAGAAATTATATAACTGAACACTCCCATTTTACTCATAGAAAAATGGAACCCAGAGAACCAAAGCAATGGACCCAAAGACACAAGAAACTACTGGAACTGGAACCTATGCTTCCTAATTTTGGCTATTGCTTTTTCCAAATTCTGATTTTTTAAGCCTTGTCTCCTAATTTCTGGTATAGAGTATATTTCCGGTTCCCGCTTCCATATTTTTCCGCTCTCTTTTGTGACTTTTCTTCCGAGCCTTAATATCCTTAGCCATGGTTACCTTCCAAGAATTAAAATAGAGAGTCATTGTCTACTTTGATAGTAATTATATACTCACATATCTGAGACGCACAAGCCAAATCTCTATTATACAGGTTTTGTGTTAAAAGTTTTAAATATGGTTTTCCATCTTTACTGGCTTTGTTAGTCCCCTTTCTTTAGTTAACCATTAGAACTTCCTTACTTAAATGCCTCATAATTTATACATGAAGTGTTCTAAGATTACGCATTCTACAACCAAAACTGAATTTCCCAATATTTTTCATTGCAATCTATGTATTCCAAATTCCTACACAGATTACAGGTTTAATAATTATCCAAAAATAATGATGGAGATACTGTTTGTATCTGAACTTCTTTCATTGCAGCTATCTAGGTGATTCTATAGGAAATAAAAATAATAATAAATTAATTAGTGTATGTGACTCTTCTAGTGCATAGAGCTTATATCTGCTATGTTAGATTAAATTTTGTTGGCAAATTATACTATCCACAGTGTAGAAAAAGAACAGACTCAATTTCACTAAGCATTTCACTGGTATTAATTCTGTTTCTCTAAGGCCAGTTGGCTAGACATACTTTCTAAAGATATCAAAAACATTTTCTACTAATTAGCCTCCCCATATTTTCACAATATGGACAAGAAACTAAAAACTATTCAATACATATTTGATGACCCTCTGAGACTACAGAGTAAAAGAGATTAGTTCAAATCCCAGCTCTGCCTAGTTCTGTAACCTCAAAATTTATTTAATGTTTTATGACTTTCCTTATTCATAAAATGTGAACAATAATAATACCCAATTTATTGTGGGAATTAATCGAGGGGGGACACCTAAAGCCTACAGCACAGTTCTTACTTGCAAGATGAGAAATAGAAGCTTTTTATTTGCTTAAATATTGTGAAAATCATAAGATTCAAAATAGAGTCACTTGGGTTAATTCCTGACAAATGGAGCCAGCGAAGGCCATGAAAGGAAGTGCTCTCACTCAGGATTTGCCTGATAACAGCAACTATCACAGAAATTTTTGCAGACCACAACTTACTACATGAGTCACACAAGGACAAGTAGTGGCACAAGGACAGCTAGCCAGTTATACAAGAACACTTGCCTGTTTCAAAAACTCTCGCAAACCCAACTCAAAGTTAGAAAGACTTAACCATAACTTTAAGATTACATGTCTTATCTAGCAACTACTGACACTCACCAATCAGAGCTCACCAGCTCTTATAAGATGCTGCCAGTGCCAGTAAGCTTTCTCTGAAAACAATGTGCATAACTAGTCTTTCCTGAATAAATTCTAATCTTTTTCTTTGTTCTACAGACATATCAGAGATCACCCTGGTCTGTATGTATGTCCTGGGTTGCAATCCCACTTCTTGTATATCACTTGCAAACACAACCTTTTTGCTGAGAGGTTCATCTCTTTATGTGGAAAATATTATACTTCTCTAAGTAACATATAGCAGATAATACTTAACAAATAATAAGGCATTGATTCAATTTGATGTCATAAAATACAAAAAGAGTGTTCAAAGCACCATGAGAATGAAAACACAAAAATTGGCATAGATCTTATCTTTAAGGAATTTAAAAGCAAAATATTTAAAATATTTTCTTAATGCTTTCCTTTTTTAATACGCTCTGGAAACACTTGGTGTTTATTATTTTGGATTCAGTCTCTCACTGGGACAATATTATTTTTCATCATTCACTTATTCCCGTTCCCATTTCTCTCCCAATTCAAAGCCACTTGGCACCATCACAAAATCATTTCTCATAGAGAGTGTTTAATTTAATTTTATTTTATGAGCACAGTCTGCACACCTTTCCCTTAGCCAGAAGTCTTACCCTTATGTCTGTCATGGGGAAGTAGGAAGCAACATGGATGGCACAGGATATAACTTCACTTCTATTAACACAACTTGAATTTTCAGTACTCTTCACGGGTAAGCACACACAGTTCTTTAGCTCTGGTTGTTAAGAACAGCCCTTTACCTGAAGCCAGAGCACAGGAAAATATTCAATAATGCATTTCCTATGCCCCCAAATACTGGTCTGAAAACAGAGAAGTTAAACACTTTGTTCAATCATTTATTAAAATGAAAGTAGCCCCTGGGGCTGCAGGAACATGGGGAGCCATTGCCAAGTTCAATTTATTTTTAGCTGTTGTCAATTGCACATGAAAAAGACCCTAGTGTGCAGTCCTGTCCTGTTGACATTTCCACTAGGTAATTTACCTTGTGCTCCACTCTCTCTGGAAAACCCTCCAGTTATTTTGTGAGATAAACAATAGATGCCTTTGCTTCAGTGAACTTTTGCTTGAGTTTAATGACCTGCTCTGACTGGATGCAGTTTCCTCACTTCTGTGAAAAAGAAAATGCTATTACTAACACCCCTTTGCTTAGAAAGTGCTTCTTAATGTTCAGTTTATTTTAGCTTTGGGGTAATTCTCTGCATTTGCTTCTCAATTTTTTTTCCCCTTTCAATGGATCACAGACACCTACATTTGAAAGTTTTAGTAGAAGCCAGCATGGCCTAATGGGTGAGCTCAAAGACTACACAGTAGGGCAGTCTACATGTCAATCCTAGCTCCACCATCTGCTAGATATACGATCATGAACCAGTGACTTTCCTGACTTAAGACCCAGTTTCTCTAGCCAAAAATAAGGCAAATAATTATATTCATTTTATACTTAAAATAGGAGAAATTAAATGTGATAATCTAGAGTTGCTGTAGTACCAAAGCATACTAAATACTCACTAAATATTTGCTATTGTCAAAATTACTAATAATAAATATTAGTGATTTTCATTATTAATATGAATAGTACAGTGCTTTAGGTAAGAGATTCTGCCAGAATAAAAGCTAGTAACCACGTTTCTGTTTTTTTTTTTTTTTTTTTTTTTTTTTCGCCACCACGCCTGGCTAATTCTTTGTATTTTTGGTAGAGATGGGGCTTCATTGTGTTAGGCAGGATGGTCTCGATCTACTGACCTCATGATCCACCTGCCTCAGCCTCCCAAAGTGCTGGGATTACAGGTGTGAGCCACTGCACCTGGCCACGGTGGGCATTCTTTAACTGCCACTGTATTGGTTAAAATGAACCCTAGTACATTGTAGGTATTATTATTATCATCATTGTATTATTATTTTATTTTATTTTTGAGACAGAGTCTCGCTCTGTCACCCAGGCTCGAGTTTAGTGGCACGATCTCAGCTCACTGCAAGCTCTGTCTCCCCGTATTCACGCCATTCTCCTGCCTCAGACTCCTGAGCAGCTGGGACTACAGGTGCCCACTACCACGCCCAGCTAATTTTTTTGTACTTTTAGTAGAGACGGGGTTTCAGCGTGTTAGCTAGGATGGTCTCCATCTCCTGACCTCGTGATCTGCCCGTCTCGGCCTCCCAAAGTGCTGGGATTATAGGTGTGAGCCACTGCACCCAGCCCACATTTCTTTCTAAAAAGCTTTAACTTCCTCAAAATTGAAGGGCAAAAGAGCCGGAGTTTTGACTTGCGTGCATATGTGTATATGTAGTATGTACTTATTTTATCAAATGAGCATAACATACATCTAGAAAATCAAACAAATCATGAGTATACGCTCAATTCATTATCACAAAGTAAACATATCTGTATAACCACCATCCAGTTTTGCACCAACCTAACAGAAAGTTATCAGTACCTAAGAGGCCCTTCATGCTACATAATCACTAGTCCCTCTATCTATCTCCCCTACAGGCCATTAATATCTTAACTTGTAGCACCATATATTATATTTGCCTGGATTCAAGGTGTATATAAACTGGGATCACATATAATACACATTATATTGTTTTTGGCAATTTTTACTCACGTTAAAATTGTGATTTTTTTTTTTTTTTCTAAGAAGGAGTTTCATTCTTGTCGCCCAGACTGGAGGGCAACGGTGCAATCTTGGCTCCCCGCAACCTCCACCTCCTGGTTTTAAGCAATTCTCCTGCTCAGCCTCCTGAGTAGCTGGAATTACAGGTGTACACCACCATGCCCGGCCAATTTTTGTATTTTTAATAGAGTTGGGGTCTCATCATGTTGGTCAGGCTGGTCTCAAACTCCTGACCTCAAGTGATTTGCCCGCCTCAGCCTCCCAAAGTGCTGGGATAACAGGCATGAGCCACTATGCTCGGCCTAATTGTGAGAGTATCTTACATTTATTACCATCTAGTCTTCCTTTGTATCATTTTTTTGTTCTAATGCTGATGGACATTTGAGTTCCTACCAGGTTTTAGTTATTTTATACAATGCCAATGAACACTCTGGCACCTACTTTTTGGTAAACATGTGGTCATACATCATTTGAGAATATGACTAAATAAAATAGGGTGTGTGTTCAACCTCAGTAGACACTTTAAAACTTTTCCAAAGTGGAAGTGCCAATTTCCTGTTTCATTAGCAATATGTGGAAGTTTCCACATGCTTGTCTACATTTAGTGTTGCCAGTCGTTTTTATTTTCATCATTCCAGGAAATGTGGAAGGATATTGTATCGGTGATTTTCAACTTCATTTTCTTGATAACTAAGTTAAACATCTTTTGGTATTAACTGGATGAGTATCTTGTTTTTTGGATCTTTTGTTTTAGTGTTTTGCCCTTTCTTTAAATTGCATTATTCATTTTTATACATTTGCTTCTTATATATCCTTGATAGAAGCCCTGTTTTGGTTTTAGTGTTGCAAACTATCTTTTTCTACTCTGAGGCTTGCCTATTCACAGTCATAAGGGTACCTTTTGATGTATGGAAGTTCTTAATTTCAACTTAACCTAATTTATCAATTATTTTCATTAATGTTAGCTTTTTGGAACCTGTTTAAAAAAAATTCCCCTATCTAAGCAATAAAGATAGTCTTCTGTTATTACCCAAAGCTTTTATTGTTTTACTTTTCTACCATTACATCTGTGATTCACTGAAATTGATATTTGTGTCTTTTGCAAGGGGGTTGTGAAATGTAATTTTTTTTCTCATATGGATATTCAACTAGCCAGCACTATACACCATTCATTGCAAAAACAGTTCTTTCCCATTGCTCCGTAGTGCTAATTTTTGTGTATATCACTTGTCTGCATATGGAGGGACTGTTTTTTACATATGTCTATCCTTATATGAATACCACATTGTTTTAATTAGTAATCTTTACAAGTTTTGCTATCCAATAGAATGAGTCCTAACACTTTATTCTTCTAAAAGATTGTCTTGACTCTTTTTACCCCTCTGCATTTCCATATAAAGACATTTATATATTATGGAAACTTTCAAGCATATGCAAAAGTAGAAAAACAACATAATGATGCCTCATGTACACATCAACTTCTTTCAGCATTTATGAACTTATAGTCATTCTTGTTTATTTATACCCCCATCTGTTCTCCGTCACCAGATTATTTAGAAGTAAATTTGCCATATCATATGATTTTCTATTTAAATATTTCCAAATATAGCTATAAAAGAAATCCTTTATACATTTATGTGAATATATTATACTACAAATTTATTTTATACCAAATATTTACTCAACATACAAATTTACCTAATTTTATCATTTTATACATTGTTTTTATAGTAAGTTCGAATTAGGATTCAATGATGATATACTGTAATTGGTTGAGATATCTCTTAAGTTACTTTTAAACAACAGGTTACTCTAAGATCATCTTTTTCCTTTTAATTAATTAATTTAAGAAAACATGTTTTTTTTCCTTTGGAGTTTTCCACAGTCGTAGTTTTAAAAAATTGTTTAAAACTAATCTTAGTGTGGCCGGCAAGATGACCGAATAGGAACAGCTCTGGTCTGCAGCTCCCAGTGAGATCAATGCAGAAGGCAGGTGATTTCTGCATTTCCAGCTGAAGTACTTGGCTCATCTCATTGAAACTGTTTAGACAGTGGGTGCAGCCCACGGAGGGCGAGCAGCAGCAAGATGGGGCATCGCCTCACCCGGGAAGTACAAGGGGTCAGGGAAGTTCCTCCCCTAGCCCAGAGAAGCCATGAGGGACTGTGCCATGAGCGATGGTGCACTCCAGTCCCAGACACTACGCTTTTCCCATGCTCTTTGCAACCCACAGACCAGGAGATTCCTTAGAGTGCCTATGCCACCAGGATCCTGGGTTCCAAGCACAAAACTAGGTGGCTGTTTGGGCAGACACCGAGCTAGCTGCAGGAGTTTTTTTTTTTTTCATACCCCAGTGGCACTTGGAACACTGGTGAGACAGAACCATTCACTCCCCTAGAAAGGGGACTAAATCCAGGGAGCCAGATCCCACCCAGATCTGTAGTTCAGCAGATCCCACCCCCATGGAACCCAGCAAGCTAAGATCCACTGTTTTGAAATTCTCTCTGCCAACACAGCCGTCTGAAGTCGACCTGGGACTCTCCAGCTTGGTGGGAAGAGGGCGTTTGCCATTACTGAGGCTTAAGTAGGTGGTTTTCCTACCACAGAAAGTTTGAACTGGAAGAAACCCACCTCAGCTCCAAAAAGCCACTGTAGCCAGACAGCTTCTCTAGATTCGTCTTCTCTGGGCAGAGCCTCTCTGAATGAAAGTCAGCAATCCTAGTCAGGGGTTATAGATAAAACTTTCATCTCTCTGGGACAGAGTTCCTGGGGAAGCAGGGTCTGTGGGAACAGCTTCAACGGACTTAAATGTTCCTGCCTGCTGGCTCTGAAGAAAGCAGCAGATGTCCCAGACAGCACTTGAGCTCTGCTAAGGGACAGACTGCCTCCTCAAGTGGGTCCCTGACCCCCATACCTCCTGACTGGGAGACACTTCCCAGCAGGGGATGGCAGACACCTCATACAGGAGAGCTCTGTCTGGCATCTGGCAGGTGCCCCTCTGGGACGAAGCTTCCAGAGGGAGCAATAGAGAGCAAACTTTGCTGTTCTACAGTTTCTGCTGGTGATAACCAGGCAAACAGGGTCTGGAGTGGACCTCCAGCCAACTCCAGCAGACCTGCAGAAGAGGAGCCTGACTGTGAGAAGGAAAACTAACAAATAGAAAGGAATAGCATCAGCATCAACAAGAAGAACATCCACACAGAAACCTCATCCGAAGGTCACCAGCATCAAAAATAAAAGGTAGATAAATCCATGAAGATGAGGAAAAACCAGCGCAAAAAGCCTGAAAATTCCAAAAACCAGAAGGCCTCTTCTCCTCCAAAGGATCACAACTCCTTGCCAGCAAGGGAACAAAACTGGATGGAGAATGAGTTTGATGAACTGACAGAAGTAGGCTTCAGAAGGTGGGTAATAACAAGCCCCTCTGAGCTAAAGGAGCATATTCTAACCCAATGAAAGGAAGCTAACAAACTTGAAAAAAGGTTAAAGGAATTGCTAACTAGAATAATCAGTTTAGAGAAGAACATAAATGACCTGATGGAGCTATAAAACACAGCATGAGAATTTCATGAAGTATACACAAGTATCAATAGCCAAATGATCAAGCAGAAGAAAGGTTTTCAGAGACTGAAGATCAACTTAATGAAATTAGCGTAAAGACAAGATTAGAGAAAAAAGAAAGAAAAGGAATGAACAAAGCCCCCAAGAAATATGGGACTATGTGAAAAGACCAAATCTACGTTTGATTGGTGTACCTGAAAGTGACGAGGAGAATGGAACCAAGTTGGAAAACACTCTTCAGGATGGTATCCAGGAGAACTTCCCCAACCTAGCAAGACAGGCCAACATTCAAATTCAGGGAATACAGAGAACACCACAAAGATACACCTTGAGAAGAGCAACCCCAAGACACATAATCAGCAGATTCACCAAGGTTAAAATGAAGGAAAAAATGTTAAGTGCAGCCAGAAAGAAAGGTCAAGTTACCCACAAAGGGAAGCCCATCAGACTAACAGTGAACCTCTCTGCAGAAACCCTACAAGCCAGAAGAGAGGGTCAATATTCAACATTCTTAAGGAAAAGAGTTTTCAACTCAGAATTTCATATCCAGCCAAACTAAACTTCATAAGCGAAGAAGAAATAGAATTCTTTACAGACAAGCAAACGCTGAGAGATATTGTCACCACCAGGCCTGCTTTACAAGAGTTCCTGAAGGAAGCACTAGACATGGAAAGGAAAACCTGGTACCAGCCACTACAAAAACATACCAAATTGTAAAGACCATTGACACTATGAAGAAACTGCATCAACTAATGGGCAAAATAACCAGCTAGCATCATGACAGGATCAAATTCACACATAATATTAACCTTAAATGTAAATGGGCTAAATGCACTGATTAAAAGACACAGACTTTCAAGTTGCATAGAGTCAAGACTCATCCATGTGCTGTATTCAGGAGACCCATCTCATGTGCAAAGGCACACATAGGCTCAAAATAAAGAGATGGAGGAATATTTACCAAGCAAATGGAAAGCAAAAAAAAAAAAAAAAAAAAGGGGGGGGTTGCAATCCTAGTCTCTGATAAGACAGACTTTAAGGCAACAAAGATCAAAAGAGACAAGGAAAGGCATTACATAATGGTAAAGGAATCAATGCAACAAGCACAACTAACTATCCTAAATATATATGATATATATGCACCCAATACAGAAGTACCCAGATTCATGAAGCAAGTTCTTAGAGACCTGCAAAGACACTTAGACTCCCACACAATAATAGTGGGAGACTTTACCACCCCACTGTCAATATTAGATCAATGAGAGGGAAAATTAACAAGGAATTCAGGACTTGAACTCAGCTCTGGACCAAGCGGACCTAATAGACGTCTACAGAGCTCTCCACACCTCAACAGAATATACATTCTTCTCAGCACCACATCGCAGTAATTCTAAAATTTATCACATAATTGGAAGTAAAACACTCCTCAGCAAATGCAAAAGAATGGAAATCATGACAGTCTCTCAGACTGTGGTCTCTAATTTGAGTGCAATCAAATTAGAACTCAGGATTAAGAAACTCACTCAAAACTGCACAACTACATGGAAATTGAACAGCCTGCTCCTGAATGACTACTGGGTAAATAATGAAATTAAGGAAGAAGTAAATAAGATCTTTGAAACCAATGAGAACAAAGACACAATGTACCAGAATCTCTGTGACACAGCTTAGGCAGTGTTTAGAGGGAAATTTATAGCACTAAATGCTCACAAGAGAAGGCAGGAAAGATCTAAAACTGACACCCCAACAACACAATTAAAAGAACTAGAGAAGCAAGAGCAAACAAATTCAAAAGAATAGCAGAAGACACTATGTTTATTGCAGCACTATTCACAATAGCAAAGACTTGGAACCAACCCAAATGTCCTTCTATGATAGACTGGATTAAGAAAATGTGGCACATATACCATGGAATACTATGCCGCTATAAAAAAGGATGAGTTCATGTCCTTTGCAGGGACATAGATGAAGCTGGAAACCATCATTCTCAGCAAAGTAACACAAGAAGCAAAAGCCAAACACCACATGGTCTCAATCACACATTGGAGTTGAACAATGAGAAGACATGAACACAGGAAAGGGAACATCACACACCATGGCCTATTGGCCATGGGGGAGGTGCACTACGAGAGGGATAACATTAGGAGAAATACCGAATGTAGATGATGGTTTGATGGGTGCAGCAAACCACCATGGCACATGTATACCTATGTAACAAACCTGCACGTTCTGCACATGTATCCCAGAACATAAAGTATAATGAAAAAATAAATAAATAAAATGAAAAAAAAAATTTAAATTTACAAGTTGCTGAAGTCATATAAGACATTTCTGTATACTCTTTTAATCACTTAGATTTTTATTTTAGCTTTACTTAAAACACTTTTAATCTTAGATTAATTTTATTATATCTAATTATTTCATAGTTTTAATTTTATTTACTTTTATTTATTTTAATTTTGAGATGGAGTCTCATTCTGTTTTGCTCAGGCTGGAATGCAGTGGCATGATTTCGGCTCACTGCAACCTCTGCTTCCTGAGTTCAAGTGATTCTCCTGCCTCAGCCTCCTGAGTAGCTGGGATTACAGGCACCTGCCACCACATCCAGCTAATTTTTGCATTTTTAGTAGAGACAGGGTTTTGTTGTGTTGGCCAGGCTAGTCTCAAACTCCTGACCTCAGGTGATCTGCCTGCCTCAGCCTCCCAAGGTGTTGGGATTACAGGCGTGAGCCACTGTGCCCCACCATAACTTCATTTTTAATTGGGATGTAATAACTGTACATATTTATAGGATACAATGTGATTTTTTTTTTCTTTTTTCAGAACAGGGTCTTTCACTGTTGCCCAAGCTGGCATGCACTGGTGCAACCTGGGCTCACTGCAGTCTTGAACTCCCGGCTTCAAGTGATCCTCCCACCTCAGCGTCCCGAGTGGCTGTAACTACAGGCCCACATCATTACACTTGGTGAATTTTGTTTTTTTGTAGAGATGAGGTCTCACTATGTTGCCCAGCCTGGATTTGAGCTCCAGGACTCAAGTAATACTCCCACCTCAGTCTTCCAAATTGCTGGGATTATAGACATGAGCCACTAAGCCTGGCCAATGTGATTTTTCAATAGATGTTATTTATTCTATAATGATCAAATCAGGGTAGTTAGCAAGTCCATTACCTCAGACACTTATCTCTTTGTGGTAAAAACATTTACTCCTTTTTTCTAGCTATTTTGAAATATAGATTATTGTTAACTATAGTCACCCTACTGTTCCATAAATCACCAGAACTCATTTAAAGGTAACTTTGTATCCATTGACCAACTTCTCCCCCACCTCCTCCTTCCCACTATGGTCCCAGCCTCTGGTAACCACTAGTTTACTCTCTGCTTCTATGAGATCAACTTTTTCAGATTCTGCATATGAGTAAGATTATGTGATATTTGTTTCTGTTTCTGGCTTATTTCACTTAACATAATGTTCTCTAGATTCATACAGGCTATTGCAAATGATAGAATTTCAGTCTTTTTACAGCTAAGTAGTGGTTGTATATACATTATGCTGTTGTTATCCATTCATCTGTTGATAAAGACTTAGGTTGATTGCATATATTGGCTATGGTGAATAGTGCTACAGTAAACATGAGAGTGCAGATATCTTTTTGACTTACTGGTTTCATTTTCTTTGGATAAATACCCAGCAATAAGATTGCTGGATCACATGGTAGTTTTATTTTTTATTATTTGAGGAACCTCTATACTATTTTCCATGACTATACTAATTTACATTCCCACCAACAGTGTATGAGGGTTTCCTTTTCTTCATATCTTTGCAACATTTGCTTTTATCCATCTTTTTTTTATAATAGCCATTCTAACTGGAATGAGGTGATATCTCATTGTAATTTTGATTTGCATTTTCCTGATGTCAATGATAGTAGCATTTTTTTCATATAATTTTAGCTATTTGTATGTCACTTTTTGAGAAACATCTATTTAGATCTTTTGCCTATTTTTAAATTGGATTATTTGTGGGTTTTTTTTTTTTTTTTTTTTTTTTTTTTTTTTATTGGGTTTTTTTTTTTTCTTTTTTTTAAATTGATTTTTTTTGGGGTTTTTTTTTTTTTTTTTTTTTTTTTGCTAATGAGTTGCTTGTGTTCCTTATGTATTCTGGATATTAACCTTTGGGCAGGTCTATAGTTTGCAAATATTTTCTCCTATTATGTTGGATGTATCCTCACTTTATTGTTCCTTTGCTGTTCAGAAGCTTCTTAATTTGATGTAATCCAATTTGTCTAGTTTACTTTTGTTGCCTGTATTTTTGAGGTCTTTTCAAAAAAATCTTTGCACAGGTCGATGCCATAAAGCATTTTCCCTATGTTTTATTCTAGTGATATCATAGGTTTGGGTCTTACATTAAATCTTTAACTCATTTTTGCATTTATTTGTGTATCTGGTGGGAGATAAGGGTCTAATCTTATTCTTCTGTAAGTGGATACTCAGTTTTCCTAGCACATTTTATTGAATAAATTGATCTTTCCTCAATGTATATTTTTGCATTTTCATCAAAAGTTAATTGGCCATAGATGTGTGAATTTATTTCTGGGCTCTCTATTCTGTTCCATTGGCCTGTGTGTTTTTATGCCAGTACATGCTGTTTTAGTTACTGTAGCTTTGTAGTATATTTTGAAGTCAGGCAGTGTGATGCTTCTGGATTTGTTCCTTTTGCTCAAGATTGCTTTGGCTATTCAGGGCCTTTTGAGATTCTATACGAATTTTAGGTTTCTCTTTTCTACTTCTGTGAAGAAATGTCATTGGTATTTTGCTAAGGATTGCATTGAATCTGTAAATTGCTTTGGTTAGAAAAACATTTATATAGTCTTATTTCTTTCAATTCATGAACATAGAATATTATTTCTTCTAATCCATGAACACAGGACACAAATAAATGAAATAGATTTTTTGTTTGTTTGTTTTTTTCTTAAATTTTTTTCAGTGTTTTCTAGTTTTAGTGTAGAGATTTTCACCTCTTAGTCCAATTTGTCCTAGGTATCTTATGTATTTTTTTGTAGCTATTATAAATGGAATTATTTTCCAAATCATTTTTTCAGATACTTCACTATTTGTTTATAGAAACACTACTGCTGTTTGTATCTTGAGTTTGTATCCTGCGACTTTCCTGAACTTGTTTATTAATGTTAACAGTTTTTTGGTGGAGTTTTTAGGGTTTTCTATATGTAAGATCATATGTCTGCAAACAGAGACAGCTTGACAAATAAAACCTTTCTCATTTGGATGCTTTTTATTTCTTTCCCTTGCCTAATTGCTCAGGCTAAGTCTTCCAATATTATGTTGAATTGATGTGGTGAAAATAGGCATCCTTGTCTTTTTCTGGATTTTAGAGGAAAAGTTTTCAACTTTTCCCTTTCCTATATACTATTCACCCAGATTTTCCAAATGCAAACCTTTAGCACATTAATTTAAGTATTTGTTCGTTCTCTCTTGCTTTTCCTCTCTTCATATCTTTTCTTCATATTTCCTCTTTATATTTTTTCTGAAACTGGTAAAAAAGTTTGCAGTACATTGCAGAAATATTTCCCCTTATCTCAAAATAAGTCATTGTTTATTTTTAACGAAAATATGGAACAATGATCACACTTGGGAAATTACCATTAGTACAATACTATTACCTAATTGACATACCTTATATCAGATTTGCCAAGTGTCTCACTAATATGTTTTCCATGCCCAAAAATCAAATCCAGGATGTGATACATTGCTTTTAGTTATTATATCTCTTCAGTTTCTTTTAATCTGAAACAATTCCTATGCTTTGCTTTCAAAATCTTCACATTTTTTAAGAGAACTGAACAGCAGTAAGAACTAGGAAAGGGCCAGCGCAGTGGCTCACGCCTGTAATCCCAACACTTTGGGAGGCCAAGATGGGCGGATCACCAGGTCAGGAGATCGAGACCATCCTGGCTAACATGGTGAAACCCCGTCTCTACTAAAAATATAAAAACAAAAAAATTAGCTGGGCATGGTGGCGGGTGCCTGTAGTCCCAGCTATTCTGGAGGCTGAGGCAGGAGAATGGTGTGAACTCAGAAGGTGAAGCTTGCAGTGTTGCACCACTGCACTCCAGCCTGGGTCACAAAGCGAGACTCTGTCTCAAAAAAAAAAAAAAAAAAAAAAAAAAAAAAAAGAACTAGGAAAGACCTGAGATTTTACCTTACTTGCAAGCTAACAAGCTAACTTGCCACAGTTTTAAGGATGCAGGCAAAAGATACAGTTTCTTGGGTCAGATACAAAGGACTTTATTACTCACAGCACAGAAAACAGTGTGAGCTTAATGTTTGTCAGTTCCTTGTGTCTCAAGACACATGAGGCAACCTAAAGGGAAACTGGCAAATGCTTATCGGAAAGGAATTTGTATATTGGCTGAGGAAACCCAAGCTTGGGGAACCTCTATCTTTTTAAATGGACTGTAAGTGAATCTACACTTTTGTACCAGAGGGAGACATATCTTTGTTATATTGGACATTAACAAATTCTTCCCCTTTAATTTTGAGTGAAGCACTATCTCTGTCTTCCAATTTCCTTTGCTATACAAATATTCTTGAAAAGATAGTCCACAACAAAAGGGTAGTTATTGCCTTGACTGAAAAATGTGCAGAAATTGTGAAAGACACATGGAAATTTGTCTCCCAAACATAACCACCTCTTGTTTCTTGACTGTTTTTGCTTCTAGCAAAAAAACATGTGTGTACCACTCCGTCAGTCTCTCTAATTAATCTGGCCAATAGAGGCTGGGAACAAAGTCATTCAATTTGCCTCATACAGTGCTTCATGAAGTCTACCATAAACCTTGTTCCAACCAGTAGGACGGGGCTAGGCTGTGGTTTTGACCTCTACCATGCTACCCAGGACTGACTCAGCCAGCTGAACAAATCCAGAAACCATCAGAAACTACCTTACAAAGTCAGGTGACACTTTCCTAAAATTTTTGTATGGACTTTTCCAGTTGGTCCAAGGTATTAATCAAGGTACAATGGGATGTGTTAGCAATTACACAGACTACATTTGGCCTGCAAAGAGGAAGTCTAGGTCCATTTTATTATTCATAACAACCCTGGCCAGCCAGTGAATTAAAGCTGACCTGAATGCCTTTCAGAGATAAGGTGATTTTACTGATACCTCCATATAAGGTCAAGCACAAATTTTGTGCCATCTTTTCAAAGGGCATAACTCCCATAATTTAAAAAAATTGGCCAAAGAGCATGAATACATGGACACTCCATTTAAATTTAGATATAAAACATTTTTAAAACATCAATTTGTTGACAGTTCTTCTACCATTGTTTGTACAAGAACAGGATGTTTTGTTTTTATCAAACATAAAAAGTACACATTTTGGTAAATACATTCATATTGATATCATTTTACTTGTATGTAATTAACCTGGAAAGACTGAACTTCTCTTTTGATTTTTCCAGCTCTTCTTATATTGTTGGTTTGATGTACAGAACAGCTCTTGCAATGATGTTGAGTAAATTGAAAACATGAAAAATGTCAATCGCACCTAATTATTTCTACCCTTCTCCTTTTTTAAACTGAATGAGTTTATTTTTGGCATTGCCCAGGAGCAACCTGGGAAACCCCAAAAATAGGTGAGGTGCAAATGATATTTTGTTACTGTGAATTTGGAGCCTGAATTTGAAAACGGTAATATCAAATAGAATTGTCAAAGCAGAAAAAGCATGAACATAAGTTCTAGGCATATAAAGGGAAAAAATTTGAAGTAATATTCAAACATAGAACCAAGTAGCCAAGATTTTAGGATCCTTTCCTTTTCCAAGAGTGACTTCTTAAAAAAAATTAGGACTCATGCACAATGGTCACAAAAATTTAAGATCTCAATGGTATAAGAAATGCTTCTTATCCGACAAAACACACAGAAGACACAGATTTAAAAAAAAAAAAAAAAAAAAAAAATTTTTAACATAAAATAAACCAAATTATAGTTTTACCCTTTTTTGTACAACCAGTGTGACATTTTTTTCTGTAGTAAGCCAGGTCTTCATCTTATAAATAAAGCCATAAACACTGAAACAACTCTGTAAAAATTTCACACAGTTTAATGCTTTCAAACTCATTATTTGCAAGCATTTTACACCAAAGTAAATAAACATCATAATTCTTCAAACCTTCTACAACTTAACTATGCTGTTTGCTATCTTCTTCTTACCTTCTGCCACAAAGAGGCAATTTTACATTAAGATATAATTAATCTCTTTGTTTCTCAAAAAAAAGTCAGATAAAACACATCCATTTTTTATTCTTATATTGTTTTACAACTATTATAAGGAACATAGTTCTAGCAAGACATAAGAGTTATAACTTTTAACCCAAGTAATTTACTTCTGGTCCCCCACAGGCACAGGGAAAACTGTAAGGCAAATAAATGACAACTCTTTGACATATTTAAGCACAGATTGGAAGACCAGAGCTCCAGGAAAGACTTTATGACACATGAGGACACATATATTTTCATTCACTCATACGTATTTGTTACACATTTACTAAAGTGACAAATATAAACATATATATCATTATGACCCAATGTTGTCTACTCATCTTTTCCAACCTGTTATCTAACATATAGTTTTTTTATATACCACTTAATACATATATTAAAATTATGTTGACAAACAAGTGTTTTCATAACAGATATGACAGAAATTTTTACTGACACAGTGCAAGGAATTAAGTCATTATTATCTAAAACATTATAAAAATTAATCCACTTTTATAGGCTAGCATTTATAATTTAATTATTTCAACATATAACTATTACATTTGTCATTTTAACATTTATTGGAGGCAGTGCAAGCAAACTTGAACAATGAAATAATTATAGTGCATTTAATTAGTACAGATTAATTTTAAATTTTTTAATTAGAAAATCACAAACCTTTAAAAAATATTATTCACATTTTAACTATTATAAGACATATATATGTTTTGAAACAATATTTATTTAAAAAGTTACCTCAACTAGAAATGTTACCTAAAATGCCCCTTTGATTTTATATGTGAATTAAAAAGAAAATACACATCTACTTTTGCTTAAAGTGCAAAAATTTTCTAGATTTCTACCCCCACTCTGCTAACCTGATATCAATCACTGCTTCTTAGCTTAGGTCAGAGGAAACCAACACTGTAATTACAGAAAAATGGTAGAAATAGCACATACAATAATTAGTTCTTAAAACTAATTGAAACACAAATAAACCATGATATTAGTCATTTACTAATTTATTCCAAAAACTAAATTAGTTCCATAAAATATAAATTATTACAGGTGGTAATACAGGTGAATTCTACACAACATTAAGTGAAAAAGAACTCCAGTGTCCTTTGCCTTGTAAAATGAATGTGCCGTTTGTTAAATGTTCATTATTAGGACATATGTAAGGAATCTCTCTCTCTCTCTCTATATATATATATACACACACATATATATACACACACACATATATATATACACACACACATATACTATATATAATATATACTATATGTGTATATATACTATATATGATATATATATATACTATATATAGTGTGTGTGTGTGTGTGTGTGTGTGTGTGTGTGTGTATGTATGTTGCAGGATGTCAGGGACCCCGAACAGAGGGACCAGTCGAAGCCACGGCAGAACATAAATTGTGAAGATTTCATGGACACTTATCACTTCCCCAATCAATATCTTTGTGATTTCCTATGCCTGTCTTTACTTTAGTCTCTTAATCCCGTCATCTTCGTAAGCTGAGGAGGATGTATGTTGCCTCAGGACTCTGTGATGATTGCGTTAACTGCACAAATTGTTTGTAGAGCATGTGTGTTTGAACAATATGAAATCTGGGCATTTTGAAAAGAGATCAGGATGGCAGCAATGTTCAGGGAACAAACGAGATAACCTTAAACTCTGACTGCCAGTGAGCCAGGTGGAAAAGAGCCATATTTTTCTTCTTTCAAAAGCAAATAGGAGAAATATTGCTGAATTCTTTTTCTCAGCAAGGAACATCCCTGAGAAAGAGAATGCACCCCTGAGGGTAGGCCTATGAATAGCCCCTTGGAGGGGCTGTCTGTTACCGTCAAAGCCGAAGGGATGAAACAAGCTCTGGTCTCCTGTAGCGTTCCCAGGCTTATTAGGATGAGGAAATTCCTGCCTAATAAATTTTGGTCAGACAGGTTGTCTGCTCTCAAACCCTGTCTCCTGATAAGATGTTATCAATGACAATGCGTGCCCGAAACTTCATTAGCAATTTTAATTTCGCCCTGTCTTGTGGTCCTGTGATCTCACCCTGCCTCCATTTGCTTTGTGATATTTTATTACCTTGTGAAGCATGTGATCTCTGTGACCCACACCCTATTCATGCACTCCCTCCCCTTTTGAAAATCGCTAATAAAAACTTGCTGGTTTTACGGCTCAGGGAGCA